>NW_022884219.1:0-16814 GCF_011952255.1 Bombus vosnesenskii | reverse complement strand
TAATTTGGAATAAGTTTAACATTTTATTTGGAAAAAAAATACGAAATTTTAATAAAATGTACTAGATCACCAGATAATGATACAGACGCACTTTCAAGTATGTTGATGTCATGGTATATTAGTGGTTACATGGTATATTACACAGGTAATTATTTCATATAAGTATTTTATTGTATATTAAATTTTCAATGGACTATGTTATTTCTTTGGTAGGTTATTATCATGGTTTGAAACGAGCAAGAAACAATCAAGAGAACAGGAAGAACTGTTGATTATATCAATTTTTTCAATAACAATATAACAATAATATAAGATATAATAAAATATAAAACTCATTGTATTTATTTACTTCAATTATTTGAAATAAAGAACAGCTTTATTCTCATATAAGACTTTAAGACTTTTTTAAAAATAATTACTAAGATAAGAAAACATAAAAAACATATTTTTGATAAAATACACTCACATATATATGTCGGGTTATCATTAGGATTTAAGGCGCGTAATGATCCTTCGTTTGAATTAGCCATTGTTTTACGAAACAGAGAATATATTTACGCGAATAAACAAGATTTTACAAAATATTATGAATAATGAGTTTAATAAATAATAAGATTAACAAACGATAAGTTTAACTAATAATTAGATTAAAGATTAATAAGTTTAACGAACAATAAGAGGAACGAATAATTAGCCATTGTTTTACGAAACAGAGATTATATTTACGCGAATATACAAGATTTTGCAAAATATTATGAATATTGAGTTTAATGAATGATAAGATTAACAAATGATAAGTTTAACTAATGATTAGATTAAAGAATAATAAGTTTAACGAATAATAAGAGTAACGAATAATATGTTTTACGAATAATAAATTTAACGAATAATGAATTTAATTAACGCTATTAACAATGTTCCTGGGTTCAAACGAATCCACGGTCAACGGGATACCTTTTTACTATGCGTAGAATAATTTTAAACACAAAAAAATACGATTGCTAAGACACTCGGTAAATTGCTCGATGTATCACTTTCCAAGGCGATCACACGAATGAATATCTGATGAAAATCTTTTTCGCTATACTATTGCATTTGTTTGTTATATGCTCGCTGGAAACATCGAGAAGGTTCCAATCGTTGTTGCTAGGCAATTTCTGTCAAAAGTTTGTTGTATACTCTTTGGAAACATCGAGAAAGATTCAAACGCCGTTGCTAGGCAGTTTCTGTCTGGAGATTGATTCCTAATACAACGTGTGTCCCACTATATCGACATCTCTAAAGTACAATTCTATGTGATTTCTAGGGAGAACAATACAACCGATCCACACCTTCGTCAGGCAAAACGTTTATCCCGTGACCGTGGCTACGTTCGGCGACCAGTTGTCATCTCGAACCCACTTTCGCTTTCACAAATATCAAACAATTACAAATGACAATTGCTTAATTACAGTTATGATAAAATCTAGGCTAAAGCATTAGAAGGCTTCCTCAAAATTGCAAAGGGAAGGCTCCGGTTTTCCTTTCATCTCCGACATATATAATACAAGGATATAATACAACCGAACATTTTAAACTTAGCCTATAGCGCGTGCGCGCACACACGCGCACACACATGACACACATGACACACATGACACACATGCGCGCACACACATGCGCGCATACACACATGCACACACATGCGAATGATTTCTCGAACGATAATGCATTTATTTATATTTTTCAATATCTGTCCTTACGATTGCGTATTTATTTGTTCCACGTATCATATTTATCTATTTGCATAACTGTAGGTGACATTTTTTTTAACAATTTTGCTAATATTTCATCACTTTTTAATTCATATTTCAAAGTGGTAACAGGTGTTTCTTTCTTTTCAAGTCTCCTCCATATCGGGCTTATTTCTAGTAGCCACGCTTGCTTACAAAGCAATTTTATATCTGCACAAGAATATCTTTCAGTACATTTTACTATGTGGTTTACAATATCTGTATTTTCTAATAAGTGGTTGCTAACGTATAATTTGAATATACCAAGTCGAGCAACTTCATTGGGTTATGATACGTATATTTGCTTTTCGAGACGCCTGAGTAAAGCTGCATCAATGCCCCTAATAACATATTTACAATAAATATTATCGTTCTATTATACTAATAATAATGAAGGAATACTTCAAACAACACAATAACATATTTGGAATTTGGAGAAATATTACGATATTTTCTACTTAGAAAACATTGAAATAACGTGATATACGTACCAAGGGGAATTAGTTGTAGCTAGAAGAACTACATTAGAATTCTCATTAGACACTAATCCATCCAATCTAGAAAGAAGTTCTGATCCGAATCTCTTTGCAGGTTCAGACAATATACAGTCTCCTTTATTTGTGGCGATCCACAATGATTGTATTCTGTTTCACAGCACAAAATGTTTCCGAAACGTACGTTTATTGTTACAATATACTTGACTAGTGGCTCTGAAATACTATCCTTGAAAAAACAATGGGGAAATTGGAGCAAAAGCAGAAGGAAATAAACAAAGACCTTGTTGGTTCGTAAAAATAAAATATGCTACAGGAAAAACCTTTTCCAACGGATTGAGATGCGACAAGCTTTAAAAGCTATGGCGCGAATCGAGCGTTTGTCTACAAGAGCGCATTTTCGGTGGATATATATGTCGGAATGACATTGGGGATAGGGTTGTCGGTGTTTGAGGAGTCTTCATTGAAGGTAGCCATCGTTGCGGTGTAACGAAGATACGATTTATTGACACAGGTATGATTAACACAGGTTTGACAATCTACCACGGCGGTGAGACGTCCGCGACACTAGTGACAGTGGTCTCCGGTTCAATAACGAATCCGCGTCCAACGGGATGACAGATGGGCGTTCTCGCTGAATCTAAGTCTGATTCGTAAAAATAATTGCTGAGCGTAAAGACGTTACTCTTTGGTCGACGGGAGCGCGTAAAAGAATGCCCGTCCCGTCCCGATGATGCCACAGAGGAAAACTATAATGGGGTGTGCTATGGCTACACGTAGTGTGCACATTTCAGAATACGCACACTTATACCAAGCATTACGACAGAACCTAGCGACTCGAACCTCGGTCCGTGAAAACCAGGATCAATTACGAGACACTAGACAAGGGTTTAGTGAAGGCGTACAGAGCTATATTACTCGGTTTAGACGAGCCTACAATGAATTACAGCACAGCATTACTAATGAATACCCAGATGAAATGAACAGACGCGCCGTGAGCGACAGAATCTTGAAAGACTCGATAACGGACTTTGTTCGCGGATTAAAATTAGAAATAGGACAAATACTACTGACCACTCCGCCGCAGAATTTTATTGAAGCCGAGAAACGCGCCATCGAAATCGAAAGATACTTTCATGAGCACAGAACCCGTAAGGAACGGACCATTCGCCCCGATAATCGACCACGACCAGTAGCAAATGTCACGTCCACACCGCCCAGAGCGATTCAAAATGGTTTCGCCCAACAACCTAAAACGGCCTTTCGACGAGCACCGTTAGAAGAACGAGCCCAGGTACAATGTTTCAAGTGCAAACGCTTTGGCCACAGATCAAACCAATGTCCAAATTTTCGAACACCAGGCCTACAACAACGAGCACCCCTAATCAACTTCGTCCAGATGGAAACGAAAGAATCAGGATCAATGCAACTACAGGAGAACTACCCACAGTGCTCCTTGGACCAGCCGGACAACCGAAACGAACATTTCTTGTCGACTCAGGGGCAGGAATCAACCTGCTCAAGCGAAAATGGACAGCAAGAACAGAACCGGTACCTGTGAAGAAATTCACAATGGGACACTCTGAATTCGAAACTTCCGAACGCGTCATTATAGATCTGTTTGACAAAAAGATAGACTTTCATATAATAGATGATGATTTTCCGCTAATAGAAGATGGAATATTAGGTTTCCCCACATTACGACAGTTTAAATTCAATCTTTCCAACAACAGATTAAAACTAAATAATAATACTATTTTGTTACAACCGGCAACGACCATATCACCTGGGCAAGCCATATCAAAGACAGTGTACCTAGAAGGAAAACCGACTCCAGTATGCTTTATCAATGGTGGACGGGCTTCACAACTATAATATACTTAGGCAACACGCAAACAGCAACCTTACCGGAAAAGCCAATTGACCTAGAGACAATCCGCAGAAACACTGAGATTTTGGAGGACCAAAATCAATCTAAGAAGGGGGGTATGTAACGTCAATTCATATCAGAGACCAGGCCACACACCACGGACAGGATGGCACCCAGATGTCTGCATATCCTTGGCGCGCACCCTCAATAGTCTTAAGTGCCCACCAGGGGCCTTGGCATTTTTATATTTAAGGTCCTTCGGACCAAGCGAGTATTTCCTGTCTTAAATTTCCCTTTACGTTTATTGTCTACCACGTGTTAGCTTAGAAAGTTGGTTTTCTCCACATCTGGTATGTTCCGTTGGCAACTTTTTCGCGAGGGCGGCTAAAACCCTTCCTGGTCCACCAACCGTCCTATTATCCAATCGGAGATGGTGTCTACTGCCCTCACTTCCTTAACCAAAATTGTCATCAACAAATCCGATAGTCCCGTGTCCTTAGACACACCCACCCCTAGCTTTCCTCAGACACAGTATCGTCAGTAAAACTTCACTCATTCTGTATCCTTAGAATAGTCAACATATCTATGTCGGTCTCTTATAAGTCGCGTACTTAATGTATTGTTGTAACTAAGTCTTACATAACGTGGTTGGAGTGAATTGTGATTTATGTTAATTCAGTGCGTGTTACATTGTGATTGCTGGATTCATAATAAAGGTTGATTAAAACCAAGTAAATAGTTGTGTTACGACTCGACTATATTTTATTTTCACCGACCAACCCAAAAATTACGTGACACACACGTGTGTACGAGCCTTGGTTTTAAATGTCTTATAGTAGACACCGAAAAGATTATTCAGTTGGATATCTGACTCAACATCAATATTTTACTAGGAGATAACATGTTAAGAACACGTTGGTGGATGGCATGGGAGATGATGAATCAAGACATACTTCTGTGAGATACATAAAATAGTAGACAGAACGTATTTTGGCGCTTGGGGACAGCAACAGCTTTTTTTTATTTATTTGTTGGAATTACAATCAATTCTCGCGTTGAGAATTTTCAGTAATTTTTCTGGCGTGGCGCAGTGACATGGCTGTTTATTTACAATAAGTTAATACTTATTATAGATAGGTATAATTTATAAGTATTACAAGTAAGTGCATATGCTTAATTTGGATAATTAAATGAATCTAACGTTTAGGTCTAGCGGGTAGTGCCTCTTCAGCCTGCGAATCTGGTCCGTCGTATCGAGTAGTCCAGTGATTAGGGAGTTTCGGTGTTTCTTGACTCTTTTGCTACATCTGTCGCTATATTTTGCTATTTCCTCTTTGACTGTAGGTATCTTGAGATCGCGATGGATGGTTTCGTTGGTAACATACCAAGGTGCGTCTATTAAGGCTCTTAGCGTTTTCGATTGGAATCGTTGTAGTATTTCGATGTTGGAGTTACTTGCTGTTCCCCATCGCTTCCTATATCCCTATATTCCGTACTTGCTTCGCTTGGTACTTTTATAATTTTCGCAGTTACAATAAAAAATTTAATTCTTAACAGATTAAAGATTTAACCTCTTGCTTTATAGTGTACAATAATTTTTTTTTTTTTTGTATAGGTTATGTGATCCATAGTTTGAGTAAGTAGTACATATATATATATTTACGTGACAAGCTTTCATTTCAATCTATATTTAAGATTAATATTTTATCAGTTTCTGTTCGTAACAACATCGAAGTAGTCAATAAGTTTGAAGAGTATAATTAAGGAAGTTATGAAGCAAGAGGTTAAGAACAAATTCTGAAAGAGGTTATGTACAACTCAGTAGTACTGCTTTACATTACTTTGCGAATTACTTTTCAAGCATAAAAATAGTTTAACAGCCACTTATAGTTACTTCCTTACCATTACATTCATTAAATTCGTTTGATTTTGTAAACAAAATAACCACGCTGACCAGTCTCTTATTTAAAATAGAATTATTTTGTCATATGTCCAACAGTTTACTTTCTCTTCGTAAATATTATTAATAATTTTATCAATTTCGTATACTTCCATCCTTCGTATAAGTGACAATGAATCAGAAGAGTTTCATAGCAATATTGAACAACATACAGTCAACTACAACATCATTAGATACATCCACCATACAGTCAACTACAACACCATTAGATAACAGCAATACAATAGATTATAATTTTCTACGTGTCATTGATTCATCATCATCATTTTCCATTTTTTAGCATATGTAAAAACGTATCTGACGTAATCTTACCTCGCTCTTTGAGTACAAAAATCCATTCAAATGAAACAAAGGGAAAAGAAATAAGGAAACAAACACTCACATACGAATCTTCATTACATAACTGTATGTACTCCTCGAGGTATAATTACTCAGACACGTTACAGCGTACCTTCTTCGTTCCCTGATGGCTGATGTTGATCGTTGACGTTTATAATGAAAGAATTTCGTCAACGGCGCCATCTGGATCCTTGTTGAAAAATTAAAATAGCCGCAACAGCACCATTAAGCTCATCACCCAGAGTAGCTCTTGTTGCTGAGTCGTGGAGGAATTCTTATCATCAACGACATAAACTATACCAGTTCCGGTAACGTTCTTCAGATGGTCCAGGCACTCGAACTCGCAACATCGCTTTCCAAGACGAAATTTTCTGCATGTCTGCAGTAAAAAGAAATCGATCAATTGTACAGATCAATCGTCACTCGACTGCTCGAGAATTCAGATCATCCAGAGAATAGAATAGAGACGTGGAAAAATGTAGTGCGATCATCGCAGTGGGAGGAAATAGGGGGATAGGGAGGCAAGGGTGTCCCTGATAGACATAGCGGCCACCAAGGCGGAAATCCAGAACACCCTGGCAAGGGAGAGCGGCTGCAAGCCGGAGGACATCCGGCTGGGAGAAATCCGCCCCGCCCGGAACGGACTTGGCGCCGTATGGATACGAGGCCCTGCCAGTGCAGTGAGGAAACTGGCCCAGGCTGGAAAGGTCGCCATAGGCTGGTCGATGGCGAAGGTCGAAGCCATCGAACGGAGACCGTTACAGTGCTACAGGTGCCTTGGGATAGGACACACGGGGAAGACCTGCACCGCCAAGGAGGACAAGGGGCACCTGTGCTTCAGATGCGGCGAACCAGGGCACCAGGCGAGAGCATGCACTACTGCGAGCCCGAAATGCCTGCTCTGCGAGGCGCTTGGAACACCGTCGGTGCACAGGATGGGGGGACCGGCCTGCGCCCCCTCGAAGAAGGGAACGAAAGGAGCCGCCCGCGGATCCACGGCTGCAAGAGGCAGCGAGAAAGGCTCCCCGCCGCAAAGCGACCCTAAGCCCGCGAACAAGGAGGTAGGCACGGAGGAAGCCACGAACAAGGAAAGGCCACCAAGGAACTGAGAATGCGCATCCTCCAGACTAACCTGGGAAGGTCAAGGCGAGCACAAGACCTGCTCCACCAAACCATCCGGGAGAGCACGGTCGCCCTGGCGGTGGTGGCGGAACCATACAGAGTTCTGGATGGCCCGGAGTGGGTCGGAGACACGGACGGAATGGTTGCCGTCACCTGGACATCAACGCCCGGGGCGTTTGCCCACGGAGCCCTGCTGGAACGGGGCAACGGGTACGCCGCGGTCGAGTGGGCAGGGATGATGGTGGTGGGGGTGTACGTGTCACCCAACAGCGGACGGGCAGCGTTCGAAGAATTCCTGGACGGAGTTGGCGACTGCGTCAGGCGACGACTCCCCCGACAAGTGCTCGTCCTGGGAGACTTCAACGCGCACTCCACGGAATGGGGGAACGCCAGGACCAACGCGCGCGGCCGCACGCTATCAAACTGGGCCGCGGGACTTGGTCTTCTGCTAGTGAACAGGGGCTCGACCAGTACCTGCGTGATGTGCAGAGTGAGCTCCATTGTTGACATAACATGGGCCTCCCCCGAGGCATTCAGGCGGATCTCAGGCTGGAGAGTTGCCGAAGGGGTCGAGACGCTGTCGGACCACCTCTACATATTCATGGAGGTGGACGCACCTGGACCTGGAATGCCGACGACAAACGACGGGCGCGGCCCGCCGAGGGGGAGGCACGCGCGCCCACCACCCAGATGGAAAATAAAGGAGAGGAACGAAGACCTACTCCGGGCGGCTGCTATAGCAACAGCTTGGAGCTGGGAGGCCTCGACAACGACGACCGAAGCAGACGTGGAAGAGGAGGCCGAGAACCTCCGCCAAGCCATGACAGCAATCTGCGACGCATCCATGCCACGAGCCACACCAGGCACGGTGCGAAGCAGAGCAGTTTACTGGTGGAACCCCGGCATCGCGGAACTGAGGACGAGATGTGGCCGGGCCCGAAGACAGTACCTAAGGGCCCGCCGCTGGCGACGACGCGACGAAGAAGAAGTCTCCTTGCGCTACCGGACGTGCCGCGCGCAACGGCGCTCGCTACAGAGGGAAATTAAAAAAGCGAAGGACCGTGCCTGGTCCGAACTGGTTGAGACAGTCGAGTCGGACCCATGGGGGAGGCCATACAGGACGGTGACACGGAAACTGCGCGCGAAGGGCCGCCTGATAACGGCGGAAATAGAACCTGCACTGCTGACGCGGATCACCGGAACGCTCTTTCCCCCACAAGAAAACAGAGCGGCGGAACGGCCACGGGAAACGACACGACCGCTGGAATGGAGGGACGACTGGGAAGTCACAGAGGAGGAGATATGGGAGGCAACCAGAAGAATGACCGCCCGCAACGTGGCACCGGGCCCGGACGGAATCCCTGGCCGGATCTGGGGGGAAGTGATGGGGGTCATGGCCCCCAGACTTCGGCACCTCTTCACAAGATGCCTGAGGGAGGGAGTCTACCCCCGGGCGTGGCGGACAGCGAGGCTGGTCCTGCTCCATAAGGAAGGCCGACCGACGACCTCGCCGTCAGCGTACCGGCCGATATGCCTACTGGACGAGGTCGGCAAACTACTCGAGAGGGTAGTCGCCGCCCGCTTGGAACGACACATAGCGGGCCAAGTGCCAGGTTTGCACGAAAGCCAGTACGGCTTCCGGAAGGGGCGCTCGACGATTGACGCGGTCAGACGCGTACGAGCGATTGCGGAGGACATGGTCTCCCGGAAAGGCGTGGCGCTGGTGATTTCCCTGGACATCGTCAACGCGTTCAACACCATGCCATGGGACAGGATAGTGACGGCCCTGGAGCACTTCGAGGTTCCCAACTACCTCGTCCGATTGATCCGGGCCTACCTCGACGACAGGTGGGTGTGTTACGCCAGTAAGGAAGGAGAGGAAAAGCGATCCGTCGAGCGTGGCGTCCCGCAGGGCTCGGTGCTGGGCCCCATGCTATGGAACGTTGCGTACGACGAGGTACTACGATGCCCACTACCCCCAGGCGCGGCCATAGTATGCTATGCGGACGACACCCTAATCCTGGTCGAGGGTCGTGGCTGGCACGAGACGCTGCGCATTGGCGGAATCGCAACGGCCTGTGCGATCCGTGCCGTGAACGAACTGGGCCTGAGAGTCTCCCCTGCGAAGTCGGAGGCCATCTGGTTCTTTGACAGGAAGAGGCGAGGGACACCACCGCCCGGCCTATGCATAGACATGGCAGGTAAAACCGTCCGGATGGGGTCACAGATGAAGTATCTGGGACTCACCATCGACAGCCAGTGGACGTTCGAGCCGCACTTCGACTCACTGATCCCGAAGGTGTCAGCGGCTGCCAATGCCCTGTGCGGCCTACTACCGAACATCGGCGGGACCGGAGACGCGGTGCGCCGACTCTACGAGGGCGTCGTTCGGTCACGAGTGATGTACGGGGCCCCAGTATGGGCGGACGACCTGATGGCAAGCCGTCGCAGCATCCTGCTCCTAAGAAGGCTGCACAGAGTGACCGCCATCAGAATCATTAGGGGATACTGGACGGTGTCTCACGCGTCGGCGTCCACGGGCAAGGAGACTCCAACACCAAGGACGTTGGAAGTTTCGAGAAGCGAAGATGGAAACTGAAGTAGCACGTCAGGTCAACTCTGGCAAAAACTGCTAAAGAAAGAAAAATCCAACTAATTTGTTTCCAACAATAAAATGAAATTAATTTGTTTCACAAATTATTAACTGGATATTATTCAAAAATTATTCAAAATTCGCTTGATTGATTCAGGGCCCGGGACACTTGGGTCATGCCATTTTGGTAATGGACGAAAATGGCAGAAGGAAGAACGACCGTTTTTTTCATATTTCTCTTTCCCCGGGAAACGAAAGAATGCCCGAGCACCTTGTTTCATTTCTTCTCGACATCAATTTCAATCTTTTTAAACGAAATATAATCTGAACGATGAAAAGTTCATTCAAATAATGCTCCGCGCCAGACACTCACGAAAATTAAGAAGAAACACGGAAAATTCGCGAATAAAACGGATTTCTTTGTCCCAGTGAGATAATAAATCTCGTACACGTATTGGTTTTTAAAATCAATATATCCACCAATGTGCACTCGTTTAACAAGGGTGATGGAACGTGCCAAAAATCTCTCAAGAGGGTCTTGGCAACGGAAGAGTCGAAAATGTCACAATTATGAATGAAAAATTCGAATAGTTGCTGATTTTACAGTCGAAACCGATAAAGAACTCCAGATATTCCCCCAATTAATTTACAATAAATTCGCGAAAATGATCGATTGCTGACGTCATTGTATTCTAGAAAGATTGTAAAACGATAAGAATTTATTGAAAAAACTTATATTCGATGATAACACTTCTAATAAGAGTACTAAGAGGAGCGATTCTGTACTCACCTTCCTGCCTCGAAGTACCGAACGCAATTAACCGTCCGCCCAGGATGGAACCGTTCGGAACTTTTGTAAGTCACTGCACGGCCGCTGCTTATGGTGGAAATGTAATAAATATAAGTACAGAGCGCGTGAGCGAACTAAAAACGCGATAGAGAAGTAGAGAGAGGATGTTCCGTCCTTGTCTAATGACGCGCTCTTGTACAGGAAATATGTAACAGCGGTATACGAGCAGCGTCAGTGTCCACTAGTGTGCATGCTGATTAAACAAGGACAGGAAGTATCTATACATGGTGTTCTCTTTCTATTTCCATGTTGCATCCATCTTACTATACAGTACACACACTCAGCTATTCTATCATTATATTTGTGCGTTGCTTATGTGTGAACCAAACATTTCCACGACAACAAATCGTTTGTCTCTTGTTTGATGCTCGGTTTTCAACGGAGTTAAAAGAATTTTTTAAGAGAAACGTAATGGACGGGTTGTTTTTAAAGTAATAAACGGAAATTCTCGTATCCATTGAGAAACGATAGGCGATTTGAAAGTATCACTATGAACGGTGATTTATCGATGCAAGGTAGTATGAATAAGATATTTTATAATCTGCGAAAAAAGGTAAGGAATATTCTAGATTTTAGATTTTAGAATTTCCACGTCACAGACGAGTGTGTTTTGTTATTTGATTTGTAATATTGCTGCAGTTCTCTTAATAGCTGTTCGTTTCATGCGATACTCGCACATAGTATCTATGACTTTTGCTTCTAACAATTTTTATAATTAGGCTGTATCAAATATTTTTAACGTTCGTGTTTCATGAAAAATCATGTGTAACTCGTTGAATTCGCAAATGTAACAAAAAATTCCATGAAAAACCTTATATTATTGTAATTAAAAAATAATTATATTAGGAGGAGAGTCGTATTTCGGAACGTCATCGGAACATATTATACCTTGTATGTGATTATTTGGAACACAATGGGTGAGTATATTATAATTAAAATATATTCCTAGTTCCAATTCTTTTGAATAGTGTCAGTGACCAATCGAAATAGAAATCAGTGGACATCATGGAAAGAGAAGGCGAAACCAAATTTGAAAATTCGACATCGGTAATTCAGTAGTTAAGAATAACTCAATCGATAATGTAGATTAACTAGTTATAAACAAATATATGAAGTATAAATTCAAATTATTCTTATCCATCTAAAAATTGGAAATTAAAAAGCAAAAGACAAGAAATTATCTTCGAGGATTTATATAGTAAATACATTCTTTTGCCTGTCTTACCTAGAGATAAAACAGTTGTTTGATGGTTATCTTATAGTGTTCAGTCATTGCGAAAAATATTTTTAATTAGTTAAAAACTATAATTAATTAAAAACTACATTTTTTTATGTATATAGACGTTAGCGATGTATTATTCCGGGAAGCTCGTCTATCTCCCGAACATCGGGTTTGCGACAACATCGATTTGGAAATTATCGTTGCAGAGTATGAAAATTATTACAAGATGAAATTTCAAAAATATCCCATATTGTGTAAGAAAATAACTGAAAGGGAAATGACGAGGGAAGTGACAAATGCAAGCAAAACGTAAGAATTTAAATTATTTAACGATATTAAACGGTATTCAACGTATTCAACGTATCGTATTACAATATGATCCAATGTTTGTAGAAGTATTGAGACAAAAGCCCAATCTGTTAGTAAACAAGCGAGAAGTGAGCCTGTGAAAGAGACGAATCTACAGCAGAAGATAACTGATGACAATACGAATCATATTAATCTCGCAATGACAGTGACGTCAATATTCCCCAATGAGAGTGATGGACGTTCATCAGAAGAGCTATTTAACGTCCCAATGGAACAATCCATGCAATCGAAGATATTGAAATGCATTGAAAAGCTTTATTCAGATAATCCGGAATTACGAGGCTGAGGACATCTCATGCGTTATTTTCGATTAATATACATATCGTAAAGCTTTTAAACGATAAAATTCCCGTCGATAAACCGTCCAACGTATATCGACGATGACGTGATTTCAGTAACGCTTCAAATATCAAATTACGTAACACTTACTTAATATAGAGAAGACGCCATTTTATCTTTGTATCATCACAGGAGATCATAGTAAGCAAATTAAATGTACATTGGGATGACGTTATAGGCCTAGAGGAATGTAAAACCGCTGTTAAGGAAGCCGTTGTGTATCCCCTTAAGTATCCTATCTTTTTTGATGGCCCGTTTTCCCCCTGGAAAGGTATTTTGCTGTACGGCCCACCTGGTACAGGTAAGATACTCGTATTCTTTTCATTTCTGTACGTGTTTACAAGAAATATACAAAACAGGGAAAACGAAGTTAGCGAAGGCAGTCGCGACAGAATGCCATTGCACCTTTTTTAACATAACTGCCAGCTCATTGGTCAGCAAATGGAGAGGCGATTCCGAGAAGTATATACGTGTAAGTTGCTTTGTCTATGTAAGTCTCTTTGTTCCTTTGTCTATGAAGGAGAGATTCTAGGTATAAAAAGATTTGATTTTATTTTTCGTCATTTATATATAAATAGAATAGTTGTTTGGAAAACGAAATGATATCATATTCGTGATGAGGCAATGAATTTAAGGAATTTCGAATATAATATTTAATGAATAATACATTTGTTAAACTGAACAGGTTTTATTTGAACTTGCCTATAGTCATTCGCCTACAATTATTTTTATCGACGAGATTGACTGGATCGCCACAAATAAAGGAGACTGTATATTGTCTGAACCTGCAAAGAGATTCAGATCAGAACTTCTTTCTAGATTGGATGGATTAGTGTCTAATGAGAATTCTAATGTAGTTCTTCTAGCTACAACTAATTCCCCTTGGTACGTATATCACGTTATTTCAATGTTTTCTAAGTAGAAAATATCGTAATATTTCTCCAAATTCCAAATATGTTATTGTGTTGTTTGAAGTATTCCTTCATTATTATTAGTATAATAGAACGATAATATTTATTGTAAATATGTTATTAGGGGCATTGATGCAGCTTTACTCAGGCGTCTCGAAAAGCAAATATACGTATCATAACCCAATGAAGTTGCTCGACTTGGTATATTCAAATTATACGTTAGCAACCACTTATTAGAAAATACAGATATTGTAAACCACATAGTAAAATGTACTGAAAGATATTCTTGTGCAGATATAAAATTGCTTTGTAAGCAAGCGTGGCTACTAGAAATAAGCCCGATATGGAGGAGACTTGAAAAGAAAGAAACACCTGTTACCACTTTGAAATATGAATTAAAAAGTTATGAAATATTAGCAAAATTGTTAAAAAAAATGTCACCTACAGTTATGCAAATAGATAAATATGATACGTGGAACAAATAAATACGCAATCGTAAGGACAGATATTGAAAAATATAAATAAATGCATTATCGTTCGAGAAATCATTCGCATGTGTGTGCATGTGTGTATGCGCGCATGTGTGTGCGCGCATGTGTGTCATGTGTGTCATGTGTGTGCGCGTGTGTGCGCGCACGCGCTATAGGCTAAGTTTAAAATGTTCGGTTGTATTATATCCTTGTATTATATATGTCGGAGATGAAAGGAAAACCGGAGCCTTCCCTTTGCAATTTTGAGGAAGCCTTCTAATGCTTTAGCCTAGATTTTATCATAACTGTAATTAAGCAATTGTCATTTGTAATTGTTTGATATTTGTGAAAGCGAAAGTGGGTTCGAGATGACAACTGGTCGCCGAACGTAGCCACGGTCACGGGATAAACGTTTTGCCTGACGAAGGTGTGGATCGGTTGTATTGTTCTCCCTAGAAATCACATAGAATTGTACTTTAGAGATGTCGATATCATGGGACACACGTTGTATTAGGAATCAATCTCCAGACAGAAACTGCCTAGCAACGGCGTTTGAATCTTTCTCGATGTCTCGATGTTTCCAAAGAGTATACAACAAACTTTTGACAGAAATTGCCTAGCAACAACGATTGGAACCTTCTCGATGTTTCCAGCGAGCATATAACAAACAAATGCAGTCGTATAGCGAAAAAGATTTTCATCAGATATTCATTCGTGTGATCGCCTTCGAAAGTGATACATCGAGCAATTTACCGAGTGTCTTAGCAATCGTATTTTTTTGTGTTTAAAATTATTCTACGCATAGTAAAAAGTTATCCCGTTGACCGTGGATTCGTTTGAACCCAGGAACATTGTTAATAGCGTTAATTAAATTCATTATTCGTTAAATTTATTATTCGTAAAACATATTATTCGTTACTCTTATTATTCGTTAAACTTATTATTCTTTAATCTAATCATTAGTTAAACTTATCATTTGTTAATCTTATCATTCATTAAACTCAATATTCATAATATTTTGCAAAATCTTGTATATTCGCGTAAATATAATCTCTGTTTCGAAAAACAATGGCTAATTATTCGTTCCTCTTATTGTTCGTTAAACTTATTAATCTTTAATCTACTTATTAGTTAAACTTATCGTTTGTTAATCTTATTATTTATTAAACTCATTATTCATAATATTTTGTAAAATCTTGTTTATTCGCGTAAATATATTCTCTGTTTCGTAAAACACTGGCTAATTCAAACGAAGGATCATTACGCGCCTTAAATCCTAATGATAACCCGACATATATATGTGAGTGTATTTTATCAAAAATATGTTTTTTATGGTTTCTTATCTTAGTAATTATTTTTAAAAAAGTCTTAAAGTCTTATATGAAAATAAAGCTGTTCTTTATTTCAAATAATTGAAGTAAATAAATACAATGAGTTTTATATTTTATTATATCTTATATTATTGTTATATTGTTATTGAAAAAATTGATATAATCAACAGTTCTTCCTGTTCTCTTGATTGTTTCTTGCTCGTTTCAAACCATGATAATAACCTACAAAAGAAATAACATAGTCCATTGAAAATTTAATATACAATAAAATACTTATATGAAATAATTACCTGTGTAATATACCATGTAACCACTAATATACCATGACATCAACATACTTGAAAGTGCGTCTGTATCATTATCTGGTAATCTAGTACATTTTATTAAAATTTCGTATTTTTTCCAAATAAAATGTTAAACTTATTCCAAATTACTTATTAATATTAGAAGTATTCAGCATTCCATTAGAATTTTTAAATTGTACTTACTTGGCCATTAATTGTGGTGGTAAAGGAGGCGCAGGTGGCATTATATCAGTCATCGAATTGAAAGATGGTCCCGGTATGAAGTGATGTTTATACGCATTTGCTTCTTCAGAGTCACAATCCATTTTTTCTACATTATATTTTTTCGAATTTACATTTGTAGAAAAATTAGTCTCACAAGTCTCATCGTTCTCTTCATTGAATTTCTCTTCCAAAGCTTTCTTTTGTTGTGCTATTTGACTTTGCAAACCTTCTGATTCTAAAAGAGAACTCACCTCGACTTTCTGTGTATTACCATAGCCTAAACACAGAGTAAAAGAAATTTTTGTCATTTAATAGAATGACTGAGTGCCATTCGGTTACTGTCCTTACAGGCAATGTATTAGAATTTCCCGTGCATAAATGTATATGTATAAATGTTTGCCTTGATATATGTAGTAATAATCACTCGTCTAATGAGGAGAATTATATTCCAAGCAGCTAATAATGAACAATAAGTAATATGCATGTTTATGGTTCATGTCCCTATATCCCACGGGTCTCCCCATAGACATTGACAGGTACTCCTGCCCAGTTAAGGACCTGCTGAATGACACTGTGATAGACTATGCGAAAGCCTTTACTTCATATATATATATGTATTTTTAGTACATTTCTTAATTGACATAACCATCATGCTAAAGGTAT
>NW_022884218.1:0-14979 GCF_011952255.1 Bombus vosnesenskii | reverse complement strand
GAAAAGCCAATTGACCTAGAGACAATCCGCAGAAACACTGAGATTTTGGAGGACCAAAATCAATCTAAGAAGGGGGGTATGTAACGTCAATTCATATCAGAGACCAGGCCACACACCACGGACAGGATGGCACCCAGATGTCTGCATATCCTTGGCGCGCACCCTCAATAGTCTTAAGTGCCCACCAGGAGGCCTTGGCATTTTTATAGTTAAGGTCCTTCGGACCAAGCGAGTATTTCCTGTCTTAAATTTCCTTTTACGTTTATTGTCTACCACGTGTTAGCTTAGAAAGTTGGTTTTCTCCACATCTGGTATGTTCCGTTGGCAACTTTCTCGCGAGGGCGGCTAAAACCCTTCCTGGTCCACCAACCGTCCTATTATCCAATCGGAGATGGTGTCTACTGCCCTCACTTCCTTAACCAAAATTGTCATCAACAAATCCGATAGTCCCGTGCCCTTAGACACACCCACCCCTAGCTTTCCTCAGACACAGTATCGTCAGTAAAACTTCACTCATTCTGTAT
Source organism: Bombus vosnesenskii (assembly GCF_011952255.1). Lineage (NCBI taxonomy): Eukaryota > Metazoa > Arthropoda > Insecta > Hymenoptera > Apidae > Bombus > Bombus vosnesenskii. Next base: position 14,455 of record NW_022884218.1, on the reverse strand, counting down.
CCTTAGAATAGTCAACATATCTATGTCGGTCTCTTATAAGTCGCGTACTTAATGTATTGTTGTAACTAAGTCTTACATAACGTGGTTGGAGTGAATTGTGATTTATGTTAATTCAGTGCGTGTTACATTGTGATTGCTGGATTCATAATAAAGGTTGATTAAAACCAAATAAATAGTTGTGTTACGACTCGACTATATTTTATTTTCACCGACCAACCCAAAAATTACGTGACACACACGTGTGTACGAGCTTTGGTTTTAAATGTCTTATAGTAGACACCGAAAAGATTATTCAGTTGGATATCTGACTCAACATCAATATTTTACTAGGAGATAACATGTTAAGAACACGTTGGTGGATGGCATGGGAGATGATGAACCAAGACATACTTCTGTGAGATACATAAAATAGTAGACAGAACGTATTTTGGCGCTTGGGGACAGCAACAGCTTTTTTTTTTATTTATTTGTTGGAATTACAATCAATTCTCGCGTCGAGAATTTTCAGTAATTTTTCTGGCGTGGCGCAGTGACATGGCTGTTTATTTACAATAAGTTAATACTTATTATAGATAGGTATAATTTATAAGTATTATAAGTAAGTGCATATGCTTAATTTGGATAATTAAATGAATCTAACGTTTAGGTCTGGCGGGTAGTGCCTCTTCAGCCTGCGAATCTGGTCCGTCGTATCGAGTAGTCCAGTGATTAGGGAGTTTCGGTGTTTCTTGACTCTTTTGCTATATCTGTCGCTATATTTTGCTATTTCCTCTTTGACTGTAGGTATCTTGAGGTCGCGATGGATGGTTTCGTTGGTAACATACCAAGGTGTGTCTATTAAGGCTCTTAGCGTTTTCGATTGGAATCGTTGTAGTATTTCGATGTTGGAGTTACTTGCTGTTCCCCGTCGCTTCCTATATCCCTATATTCCGTACTTGCTTCGCTTGGTACTTTTATAATTTTCGCAGTTACAATAAAAAATTTAATTCTTAACAGATTAAAGATTTAACCTCTTGCTTTATAGTGTACAATATTTTTTTTTTTGTATAGGTTATGTGATCCATAGTTTGAGTAAGTAGTACATATATATATATATATATATTTACGTGACAAGCTTTCATTTCAATCTATATTTAAGATTAATATTTTATCAGTTTCTGTTCATAACAACATCGAAGTAGTCAATAAGTTTGAAGAGTATAATTAAGGAAGTTATGAAGCAAGAGGTTAAGAACAAATTCTGAAAGAGGTTATGTACAACTCAGTAGTACTGCTTTACATTACTTTGCGAATTACTTTTCAAGCATAAAAATAGTTTAACAGCCACTTATAGTTACTTCCTTACCATTACATTCATTAAATTCGTTTGATTTTGAAAACAAAATAACCACGCTGACCAGTCTCTTATTTAAAATAGAATTATTTTGTCATATGTCCAACAGTTTACTTTCTCTTCGTAAATATTATTAATAATTTTATCAATTTCGTATACTTCCATCCTTCGTATAAGTGACAATGAATCAGAAGAGTTTCATAGCAATATTGAACAACATACAGTCAACTACAACATCATTAGATACATCCACCATACAGTCAACTACAACACCATTAGATAACAGCAATACAATAGATTATAATTTTCTACGTGTCATTGATTCATCATCATCATTTTCCATTTTTTTTAGCATATGTAAAAACGTATCTGACGTAATCTTACCTCGCTCTTTGAGTACAAAAATCCATTCAAATGAAACCAAGGGAAAAGAAATAAGGAAACAAACACTCACATACGAATCTTCATTACATAACTGTATGTACTCCTCGAGGTATAATTACTCAGACACGTTACAGCGTACCTTCTTCGTTCCCTGATGGCTGATGTTGATCGTTGACGTTTATAATGAAAGCATTTCGTCAACGGCGCCATCTGGATCCTTGTTGAAAAATTAAAATAGCCGCAACAGCACCATTAAGCTCATCACCCAGAGTAGCTCTTGTTGCTGAGTCGTGGAGGAATTCTTATCATCAACGACATAAACTATACCAGTTCCGGTAACGTTCTTCAGATGGTCCAGGCACTCGAACTCGCAACATCGCTTTCCAAGACGAAATTTTCTGCATGTCTGCAGTAAAAAGAAATCGATCAATTGTACAGATCAATCGTCACTCGACTGCTCGAGAATTCAGATCATCCAGAGAATAGAATAGAGACGTGGAAAAATGTAGTGCGATCATCGCAGTGGGAGGAAATAGGGGGATAGGGAGGCAAGGGTGTCCCTGATAGACATAGCGGCCACCAAGGCGGAAATCCAGAACACCCTGGCAAGGGAGAGCGGCTGCAAGCCGGAGGACATCCGGCTGGGAGAAATCCGCCCCGCCCGGAACGGACTTGGCGCCGTATGGATACGAGGTCCTGCCAGTGCAGTGAGGAAACTGGCCCAGGCTGGAAAGGTCGCCATAGGCTGGTCGATGGCGAAGGGCGAAGCCATCGTACGGAGACCGTTACAGTGCTACAGGTGCCTTGGGATAGGACACACGGGGAAGGCCTGCACCGCCAAGGAGGACAAGGGGCACCTGTGCTTCAGATGCGGCGAACCAGGGCACCAGGCGAGAGCATGCACTACTGCGAGCCCGAAATGCCTGCTCTGCGAGGCGCTTGGAACACCGTCGGTGCACAGGATGGGGGGACCGGCCTGCGCCCCCTCGAAGAAGGGAACGAAAGGAGCCGCCCGCGGATCCACGGCTGCAAGAGGCAGCGAGAAAGGCTCCCCGCCGCAAAGCGACCCTAAGCCCGCGAACAAGGAGGTAGGCACGGAGGAAGCCACGAACAAGGAAAGGCCACCAAGGAACTGAGAATGCGCATCCTCCAGACTAACCTGGGAAGGTCAAGGCGAGCACAAGACCTGCTCCACCAAACCATCCGGGAGAGCACGGTCGCCCTGGCGGTGGTGGCGGAACCATACAGAGTTCTGGATGGCCCGGAGTGGGTCGGAGACACGGACGGAATGGTTGCCGTCACCTGGACATCAACGCCCGGGGCGTTTGCCCACGGAGCCCTGCTGGAACGGGGCAACGGGTACGCCGCGGTCGAGTGGGCAGGGATGATGGTGGTGGGGGTGTACGTGTCACCCAACAGCGGACGGGCAGCGTTCGAAGAATTCCTGGACGGAGTTGGCGACTGCGTCAGGCGACGACTCCCCCGACAAGTGCTCGTCCTGGGAGACTTCAACGCGCACTCCACGGAATGGGGGAACGCCAGGACCAACGCGCGCGGCCGCACGCTATCAAACTGGGCCGCGGGACTTGGTCTTCTGCTAGTGAACAGGGGCTCGACCAGTACCTGCGTGATGTGCAGAGTGAGCTCCATTGTTGACATAACATGGGCCTCCCCCGAGGCATTCAGGCGGATCTCAGGCTGGAGAGTTGCCGAAGGGGTCGAGACGCTGTCGGACCACCTCTACATATTCATGGAGGTGGACGCACCTGGACCTGGAATGCCGACGACAAACGACGGGCGCGGCCCGCCGAGGGGGAGGCACGCGCGCCCACCACCCAGATGGAAAATAAAGGAGAGGAACGAAGACCTACTCCGGGCGGCTGCTATAGCAACAGCTTGGAGCTGGGAGGCCTCGACAACGACGACCGAAGCAGACGTGGAAGAGGAGGCCGAGAACCTCCGCTAAGCCATGACAGCAATCTGCGACGCATCCATGCCACGAGCCACACCAGGCACGGTGCGAAGCAGAGCAGTTTACTGGTGGAACCCCGGCATCGCGGAACTGAGGACGAGATGTGGCCGGGCCCGAAGACAGTACCTAAGGGCCCGCCGCTGGCGACGACGCGACGAAGAAGAAGTCTCCTTGCGCTACCGGACGTGCCGCGCGCAACGGCGCTCGCTACAGAGGGAAATTAAAAAAGCGAAGGACCGTGCCTGGTCCGAACTGGTTGAGACAGTCGAGTCGGACCCATGGGGGAGGCCATACAGGACGGTGACACGGAAACTGCGCGCGAAGGGCCGCCTGATAACGGCGGAAATAGAACCTGCACTGCTGACGCGGATCACCGGAACGCTCTTTCCCCCACAAGAAAACAGAGCGGCGGAACGGCCACGGGAAACGACACGACCGCTGGAATGGAGGGACGACTGGGAAGTCACAGAGGAGGAGATATGGGAGGCAACCAGAAGAATGACCGCCCGCAACGTGGCACCGGGCCCGGACGGAATCCCTGGCCGGATCTGGGGGGAAGTGATGGGGGTCATGGCCCCCAGACTTCGGCACCTCTTCACAAGATGCCTGAGGGAGGGAGTCTACCCCCGGGCGTGGCGGACAGCGAGGCTGGTCCTGCTCCATAAGGAGGGCCGACCGACGACCTCGCCGTCAGCGTACCGGCCGATATGCCTACTGGACGAGGTCGGCAAACTACTCGAGAGGGTAGTCGCCGCCCGCTTGGAACGACACATAGCGGGCCAAGTGCCAGGTTTGCACGAAAGCCAGTACGGCTTCCGGAAGGGGCGCTCGACGATTGACGCGGTCAGACGCGTACGAGCGATTGCGGAGGACATGGTCTCCCGGAAAGGCGTGGCGCTGGTGATTTCCCTGGACATCGTCAACGCGTTCAACACCATGCCATGGGACAGGATAGTGACGGCCCTGGAGCACTTCGAGGTTCCCAACTACCTCGTCCGATTGATCCGGGCCTACCTCGACGACAGGTGGGTGTGTTACGCCAGTAAGGAAGGAGAGGAAAAGCGATCCGTCGAGCGTGGCGTCCCGCAGGGCTCGGTGCTGGGCCCCATGCTATGGAACGTTGCGTACGACGAGGTACTACGATGCCCACTACCCCCAGGCGCGGCCATAGTATGCTATGCGGACGACACCCTAATCCTGGTCGAGGGTCGTGGCTGGCACGAGACGCTGCGCATTGGCGGAATCCAACGGCCTGTGCGATCCGTGCCGTGAACGAACTGGGCCTGAGAGTCTCCCCTGCGAAGTCGGAGGCCATCTGGTTCTTTGACAGGAAGAGGCGAGGGACACCACCGCCCGGCCTATGCATAGACATGGCAGGTAAAACCGTCCGGATGGGGTCACAGATGAAGTATCTGGGACTCACCATCGACAGCCAGTGGACGTTCGAGCCGCACTTCGACTCACTGATCCCGAAGGTGTCAGCGGCTGCCAATGCCCTGTGCGGCCTACTACCGAACATCGGCGGGACCGGAGACGCGGTGCGCCGACTCTACGAGGGCGTCGTTCGGTCACGAGTGATGTACGGGGCCCCAGTATGGGCGGACGACCTGATGGCAAGCCGTCGCAGCATCCTGCTCCTAAGAAGGCTGCACAGAGTGACCGCCATCAGAATCATTAGGGGATACTGGACGGTGTCTCACGCGTCGGCGTCCACGGGCAAGGAGACTCCAACACCAAGGACGTTGGAAGTTTCGAGAAGCGAAGATGGAAACTGAAGTAGCACGTCAGGTCAACTCTGGCAAAAACTGCTAAAGAAAGAAAAATCCAACTAATTTGTTTCCAACAATAAAATGAAATTAATTTGTTTCACAAATTATTAACTGGATATTATTCAAAAATTATTCAAAATTCGCTTGATTGATTCAGGGCCCGGGACACTTGGGTCATGCCATTTTGGTAATGGACGAAAATGGCAGAAGGAAGAACGACCGTTTTTTTCATATTTCTCTTTCCCCGGGAAACGAAAGAATGCCCGAGCACCTTGTTTCATTTCTTCTCGACATCAATTTCAATCTTTTTAAACGAAATATAATCTGAACGATGAAAAGTTCATTCAAATAATGCTCCGCGCCAGACACTCACGAAAATTAAGAAGAAACACGGAAAATTCGCGAATAAAACGGATTTCTTTGTCCCAGTGAGATAATAAATCTCGTACACGTATTGGTTTTTAAAATCAATATATCCACCAATGTGCACTCGTTTAACAAGGGTGATGGAACGTGCCAAAAATCTCTCAAGAGGGTCTTGGCAACGGAAGAGTCGAAAATGTCACAATTATGAATGAAAAATTCGAATAGTTGCTGATTTTACAGTCGAAACCGATAAAGAACTCCAGATATTCCCCCAATTAATTTACAATAAATTCGCGAAAATGATCGATTGCTGACGTCATTGTATTCTAGAAAGATTGTAAAACGATAAGAATTTATTGAAAAAACTTATATTCGATGATAACACTTCTAATAAGAGTACTAAGAGGAGCGATTCTGTACTCACCTTCCTGCCTCGAAGTACCGAACGCAATTAACCGTCCGCCCAGGATGGAACCGTTCGGAACTTTTGTAAGTCACTGCACGGCCGCTGCTTATGGTGGAAATGTAATAAATATAAGTACAGAGCGCGTGAGCGAACTAAAAACGCGATAGAGAAGTAGAGAGAGGATGTTCCGTCCTTGTCTAATGACGCGCACTTGTACAGGAAATATGTAACAGCGGTATACGAGCAGCGTCAGTGTCCACTAGTGTGCATGCTGATTAAACAAGGACAGGAAGTATCTATACATGGTGTTCTCTTTCTATTTCCATGTTGCATCCATCTTACTATACAGTACACACACTCAGCTATTCTATCATTATATTTGTGCGTTGCTTATGTGTGAACCAAACATTTCCACGACAACAAATCGTTTGTCTCTTGTTTGATGCTCGGTTTTCAACGGAGTTAAAAGAATTTTTTAAGAGAAACGTAATGGACGGGTTGTTTTTAAAGTAATAAACGGAAATTCTCGTATCCATTGAGAAACGATAGGCGATTTGAAAGTATCACTATGAACGGTGATTTATCGATGCAAGGTAGTATGAATAAGATATTTTATAATCTGCGAAAAAAGGTAAGGAATATTCTAGATTTTAGATTTTAGAATTTCCACGTCACAGACGAGTGTGTTTTGTTATTTGATTTGTAATATTGCTGCAGTTCTCTTAATAGCTGTTCGTTTCATGCGATACTCGCACATAGTATCTATGACTTTTGCTTCTAACAATTTTTATAATTAGGCTGTATCAAATATTTTTAACGTTCGTGTTTCATGAAAAATCATGTGTAACTCGTTGAATTCGCAAATGTAACAAAAAATTCCATGAAAAACCTTATATTATTGTAATTAAAAAATAATTATATTAGGAGGAGAGTCGTATTTCGGAACGTCATCGGAACATATTATACCTTGTATGTGATTATTTGGAACACAATGGGTGAGTATATTATAATTAAAATATATTCCTAGTTCCAATTCTTTTGAATAGTGTCAGTGACCAATCGAAATAGAAATCAGTGGACATCATGGAAAGAGAAGGCGAAACCAAATTTGAAAATTCGACATCGGTAATTCAGTAGTTAAGAATAACTCAATCGATAATGTAGATTAACTAGTTATAAACAAATATATGAAGTATAAATTCAAATTATTCTTATCCATCTAAAAATTGGAAATTAAAAAGCAAAAGACAAGAAATTATCTTCGAGGATTTATATAGTAAATACATTCTTTTGCCTGTCTTACCTAGAGATAAAACAGTTGTTTGATGGTTATCTTATAGTGTTCAGTCATTGCGAAAAATATTTTTAATTAGTTAAAAACTATAATTAATTAAAAACTACATTTTTTTATGTATATAGACGTTAGCGATGTATTATTCCGGGAAGCTCGTCTATCTCCCGAACATCGGGTTTGCGACAACATCGATTTGGAAATTATCGTTGCAGAGTATGAAAATTATTACAAGATGAAATTTCAAAAATATCCCATATTGTGTAAGAAAATAACTGAAAGGGAAATGACGAGGGAAGTGACAAATGCAAGCAAAACGTAAGAATTTAAATTATTTAACGATATTAAACGGTATTCAACGTATTCAACGTATCGTATTACAATATGATCCAATGTTTGTAGAAGTATTGAGACAAAAGCCCAATCTGTTAGTAAACAAGCGAGAAGTGAGCCTGTGAAAGAGACGAATCTACAGCAGAAGATAACTGATGACAATACGAATCATATTAATCTCGCAATGACAGTGACGTCAATATTCCCCAATGAGAGTGATGGACGTTCATCAGAAGAGCTATTTAACGTCCCAATGGAACAATCCATGCAATCGAAGATATTGAAATGCATTGAAAAGCTTTATTCAGATAATCCGGAATTACGAGGCTGAGGACATCTCATGCGTAAGTTATTTTCGATTAATATACATATCGTAAAGCTTTTAAACGATAAAATTCCCGTCGATAAACCGTCCAACGTATATCGACGATGACGTGATTTCAGTAACGCTTCAAATATCAAATTACGTAACACTTACTTAATATAGAGAAGACGCCATTTTATCTTTGTATCATCACAGGAGATCATAGTAAGCAAATTAAATGTACATTGGGATGACGTTATAGGCCTAGAGGAATGTAAAACCGCTGTTAAGGAGGCCGTTGTGTATCCCCTTAAGTATCCTATCTTTTTTGATGGCCCGTTTTCCCCCTGGAAAGGTATTTTGCTGTACGGCCCACCTGGTACAGGTAAGATACTCGTATTCTTTTCATTTCTGTACGTGTTTACAAGAAATATACAAAACAGGGAAAACGAAGTTAGCGAAGGCAGTCGCGACAGAATGCCATTGCACCTTTTTTAACATAACTGCCAGCTCATTGGTCAGCAAATGGAGAGGCGATTCCGAGAAGTATATACGTGTAAGTTGCTTTGTCTATGTAAGTCTCTTTGTTCCTTTGTCTATGAAGGAGAGATTCTAGGTATAAAAAGATTTGATTTTATTTTTCGTCATTTATATATAAATAGAATAGTTGTTTGGAAAACGAAATGATATCATATTCGTGATGAGGCAATGAATTTAAGGAATTTCGAATATAATATTTAATGAATAATACATTTGTTAAACTGAACAGGTTTTATTTGAACTTGCCTATAGTCATTCGCCTACAATTATTTTTATCGACGAGATTGACTGGATCGCCACAAATAAAGGAGACTGTATATTGTCTGAACCTGCAAAGAGATTCAGATCAGAACTTCTTTCTAGATTGGATGGATTAGTGTCTAATGAGAATTCTAATGTAGTTCTTCTAGCTACAACTAATTCCCCTTGGTACGTATATCACGTTATTTCAATGTTTTCTAAGTAGAAAATATCGTAATATTTCTCCAAATTCCAAATATGTTATTGTGTTGTTTGAAGTATTCCTTCATTATTATTAGTATAATAGAACGATAATATTTATTGTAAATATGTTATTAGGGGCATTGATGCAGCTTTACTCAGGCGTCTCGAAAAGCAAATATACGTATCATAACCCAATGAAGTTGCTCGACTTGGTATATTCAAATTATACGTTAGCAACCACTTATTAGAAAATACAGATATTGTAAACCACATAGTAAAATGTACTGAAAGATATTCTTGTGCAGATATAAAATTGCTTTGTAAGCAAGCGTGGCTACTAGAAATAAGCCCGATATGGAGGAGACTTGAAAAGAAAGAAACACCTGTTACCACTTTGAAATATGAATTAAAAAGTTATGAAATATTAGCAAAATTGTTAAAAAAAATGTCACCTACAGTTATGCAAATAGATAAATATGATACGTGGAACAAATAAATACGCAATCGTAAGGACAGATATTGAAAAATATAAATAAATGCATTATCGTTCGAGAAATCATTCGCATGTGTGTGCATGTGTGTGCGCGCATGTGTGTCATGTGTGTCATGTGTGTGCGCGTGTGTGCGCGCACGCGCTATAGGCTAAGTTTAAAATGTTCGGTTGTATTATATCCTTGTATTATATATGTCGGAGATGAAAGGAAAACCGGAGCCTTCCCTTTGCAATTTTGAGGAAGCCTTCTAATGCTTTAGCCTAGATTTTATCATAACTGTAATTAAGCAATTGTCATTTGTAATTGTTTGATATTTGTGAAAGCGAAAGTGGGTTCGAGATGACAACTGGTCGCCGAACGTAGCCACGGTCACGGGATAAACGTTTTGCCTGACGAAGGTGTGGATCGGTTGTATTGTTCTCCCTAGAAATCACATAGAATTGTACTTTAGAGATGTCGATATAATGGGACACACGTTGTATTAGGAATCAATCTCCAGACAGAAACTGCCTAGCAACGGCGTTTGAATCTTTCTCGATGTTTCCAAAGAGTATACAACAAACTTTTGACAGAAATTGCCTAGCAACAACGATTGGAACCTTCTCGATGTTTCCAGCGAGCATATAACAAACAAATGCAGTCGTATAGCGAAAAAGATTTTCATCAGATATTCATTCGTGTGATCGCCTTGGAAAGTGATACATCGAGCAATTTACCGAGTGTCTTAGCAATCGTATTTTTTTGTGTTTAAAATTATTCTACGCATAGTAAAAAGTTATCCCGTTGACCGTGGATTCGTTTGAACCCAGGAACATTGTTAATAGCGTTAATTAAATTCATTATTCGTTAAATTTATTATTCGTAAAACATATTATTCGTTACTCTTATTATTCGTTAAACTTATTATTCTTTAATCTAATCATTAGTTAAACTTATCATTTGTTAATCTTATCATTCATTAAACTCAATATTCATAATATTTTGCAAAATCTTGTATATTCGCGTAAATATAATCTCTGTTTCGTAAAACAATGGCTAATTATTCGTTCCTCTTATTGTTCGTTAAACTTATTAATCTTTAATCTAATTATTAGTTAAACTTATCGTTTGTTAATCTTATTATTTATTAAACTCATTATTCATAATATTTTGTAAAATCTTGTTTATTCGCGTAAATATATTCTCTGTTTCGTAAAACAATGGCTAATTCAAACGAAGGATCATTACGCGCCTTAAATCCTAATGATAACCCGACATATATATGTGAGTGTATTTTATCAAAAATATGTTTTTTATGTTTTCTTATCTTAGTAATTATTTTTAAAAAAGTCTTAAAGTCTTATATGAAAATAAAGCTGTTCTTTATTTCAAATAATTGAAGTAAATAAATACAATGAGTTTTATATTTTATTATATCTTATATTATTGTTATATTGTTATTGAAAAAATTGATATAATCAACAGTTCTTCCTGTTCTCTTGATTGTTTCTTGCTTGTTTCAAACCATGATAATAACCTACAAAAGAAATAACATAGTCCATTGAAAATTTAATATACAATAAAATACTTATATGAAATAATTACCTGTGTAATATACCATGTAACCACTAATATACCATGACATCAACATACTTGAAAGTGCGTCTGTATCATTATCTGGTAATCTAGTACATTTTATTAAAATTTCGTATTTTTTTCCAAATAAAATGTTAAACTTATTCCAAATTACTTATTAATATTAGAAGTATTCAGCATTCCATTAGAATTTTTAAATTGTACTTACTTGGCCATTAATTGTGGTGGTAAAGGAGGTGCAGGTGGCATTATATCAGTCATCGAATTGAAAGATGGTCCCGGTATGAAGTGATGTTTATACGCATTTGCTTCTTCAGAGTCACAATCCATTTTTTCTACATTATATTTTTTCGAATTTACATTTGTAGAAAAATTAGTCTCACAAGTCTCATCGTTCTCTTCATTGAATTTCTCTTCCAAAGCTTTCTTTTGTTGTGCTATTTGACTTTGCAAACCTTCTGATTCTAAAAGAGAACTCAACTCGACTTTCTGTGTATTACCATAGCCTAAACACAGAGTAAAAGAAATTTTTGTCATTTAATAGAATGACTGAGTGCCATTCGGTTACTGTCCTTACAGGCAATGTATTAGAATTTCCCGTGCATAAATGTATATGTATAAATGTTTGCCTTGATATATGTAGTAATAATCACTCGTCTAATGAGGAGAATTATATTCCAAGCAGCTAATAATGAACAATAAGTAATATGCATGTTTATGGTTCATGACCCTATATCCCACGGGTCTCCCCATAGACATTGACAGGTACTCCTGCCCAGTTAAGGACCTGCTGAATGACACTGTGATAGACTATGCGAAAGCCTTTACTTCATATATATATGTATTTTTAGTACATTTCTTAATTGACATAACCATCATGCTAAAGGTATTACCTACAAATTTTACAACACACGTACTGTTGAGGTTATTCGGTGTGTAAACAGAGAAAACACGTGGATAAATTGTAAGGTAGAAAATATATTTAAATAGAAGTGTAATAAGTAAAAATACAATTTGAGCTGGTCCAGATCCGCACGCTAGCTGTGTTACCTAATAACTGAAAAACCCCGAAGCCAACGTCGCCTGTCTACTGTTTATGGCCTGACTTCGTCGCAGTCTTTTGTCTACACGCTGTCGATGGCTTCAGTGCTTGAGAAAACTAAAAAAGACCAGATGTAGAGTTTTCTTAGAAGTGAACTTCAACACCCTCCCTAAAACTCTACATCCCTACAAACAATTATCTCAAATTTACAAATTATCTCTTAATATTTTCTAACTCTTGTCGTAAATATCTGAAAATTAATTTGTCAATGCCTTCTCAAGTACATTTGCCAGCCGCCTTTCTCTTTTCCATACAAATTAATTTATTACACAAAAAAAAACTAGAAGACTAAACAGATCATGTAGAGTTTTTCCTCTTTTTTTTTGAGAAGTAATATTCACTTCGACACCCTCTCTAAAAGCTCTACATGTTTACAAACAATTACATCTTAATATCTTTTTTACTTTTCAAACCTAACTTTTTCCTTAAATATTCAAATCCTCGGTTTTGGCAACGCCTTTGTACATATATCTGCCAATTGCTCTTCGCTTGTTACATACGTTATATCAATTTCGCCTCTATTGTATAAATCTCGCAAGAAATGATATCTTATGTCAATATGCTTACTTCTTTGATGGAATTCTGGATTCTTAATTAATTTCACGGCACTAGTATTGTCTACACATAGCATATACTTAAGGATCTCTAATTTACATTCAAGAAATATTTTCTTTAGCCACATAATTTCTTTCGCTCCTGAGGCTGCACTGACATATTCAGCTTCGGTCGTAGATAGAGCTATACATTGTTGTCGCTTACATTGCCATGTGATGGCCGCATTCGCATACTTACATACAACGCCTGATGTCGACTTTTTTGTTTCTTTGTCGCCTGCATAGTCAGCGTCGCTAAAGGTTTCGAGACTGCCTGCTTTTGTATATAAGAGTCCCATGTCTGCGGTCCCTTTTATGTAGCGCAAAATTCGTTTGACTAATTTCCATTGATACTGGTTTGGATTCTCTAAGTGTCTCGCCGCTATATTTATTGCAAAACTAATATCTGGCCTACTTACGGTTTGTAAAAACATTAAGTTCCCTACGGCTTCTCTGTATGGTGCGTTACAATCATTATCGCCTATGTTACTTTCGTTCCAATTAGTCTCGATAGGTGTAGAAACACTGTTTGCCTCATTCATATTAAATTTTTCCAATATGTTTTCGATATACCTACTCTGATGAATGAATATTGAACCATCTTCTAACCTATTAATTTCAAGTTCAAGAAAACTCTTTACTTCTTTCGAACTCGTAATTTTGAATTCTTTATTTAAATCATCGAAGAATTTATCAATTAAAGATTCGTCTGAAGCTGCTACCAGTCCATCGTCTACGTATATGGTCATCAACATTAATTTGTCGTCTTTTGTATAAATATAAAAACAAGGATCTGCGTTACTCTGATAAAATTTTAAGTTCGAGATAAATTTTGTGAAACTTTCCGTCCAACATCTTGGAGACTGCTTTAAGCCATATAGGCTTTTTAGCAATTTACAAACCCGATTTGTACCATCATCATAACCTTTTGGTTGTTTCATATAAATATCTTCTTTCAGACTTCCGTATAAGAATGCGGTTTTAATGTCGAACTGTCCGAGGTGTAAATTATTTTTGGCTGCAATACTGAGCATTAATCTAATTGTGTCAAACCGAGCAACGGGACTATATGTTTCCTTATAATCTATGCCTTCTTTCTGTGAACACCCTTTTATTACAAGTCGCGCTTTGTATCGTTCCGAGTTGTCCGGATTTAGCTTTATCGTTAAAGCCCACCTATTGCTAAGTACCTTCTGATCTTTAGGTTTTTCTACAAGTATCCACGTCTTATTTTCATGGTGCGATTTCATTTCATCATTCATAGCTGTTTCCCATAACTCTTTCTTTTCGGATCTCATCGCTTCATTAAAATCCACCGGTAATTTTTCCGCCACGTACGTTACTGGGTTACCATAAAAATCGGTTCGTTTGATCTTATCTCTATCTCTCAATTGTCTCACATTGTCGCTAGTTCCATGAGGTTGTTTTTCATGTTCACTCTCTGCACTTTCATACGTACATGCTCTATCGCTCTGCGCTCACATCTTCGCGCTCGACAATTTTCTGTAAAATTAATTTTACGAATTTCGCATTTTCTAGTTCAGGCTTA
>NW_022884217.1:0-18231 GCF_011952255.1 Bombus vosnesenskii | reverse complement strand
TCTAACACAGAATGGAACATATTACAAGTATATCCTATCCCGAGTAAAAGAAATGGAGCATTTTTGGCTCCAGTAGTCGAACATCAGATATATTTAACTTCAGGTCTTTCATTTATAAACGCTGATATCGAGTATATCAACAAACTTTGTAAGAATCGAGCCGGAACCACTATATGCAAACAAACACTACCTATCCATGACAGAAATTCAAGAACCGATTGTCGTAGCGAAATAATAAATTTCAAACTACACATTGAACATTGTCAAATAACTGTACTTAAGATTGAAGACATTAGCTTTATACCGCTCAAAACTAGCAACTGTTACATTGCGATACCAGCAAATCCGATAGAAATAGACACAATTTGCCAAACGAAACATACCTTACAAAAACTTGACAAGCCTTCCATCATAAGAGCTAACACTTCTTGCGATATATTGTACAAAGACGAACACATGCGTATAGGCGAAACAAAAAACGAAGTCATATACGAAATCAAAACAAAACCCTAGCGCTCAAAACAAACGATAGTTTCACTCATCTATTAGATAAACTCGAGCGAGCACCGAAAATAATAGATAATTTACAAGGCTATAAAACAACGATCGATAAAATAGGCGACGAGATAGAAACTCTTAATTTCGAACACAGAATTAAAAATATACAGTATTGGGGACTAACCACGCTCCAGATATTAGGGTACATAGCATTAGGCATACTAGGTATATATAGATTAAACAAAATAGGGGTATTCAAATGCATCAGGAAATGTATACCGAACAAATTATGTATCAATTTATTTTGCTGCCGAAATGAAACTGTAATCAACAGCCACAATGCGACAGCTCCACCAGTACCACTCACCCTGGGCTCAACACCCAACATCTATATTCCAACCAACACATACCACTCAGATGAAGAGGAGGAATCAGCTGTAATTTTCAAGCCACGTCAAGTCCGATTCCACAAAAATCTTCTGAAGAAAACTTGAGGGATCAAGTTCAATCTAAGAAGGGGGGAATGTCACAGACGAAATTCGAGCAACCGTATATAACAAACCGAAATTCCGAACGCCTTATCGCGTGTGACCGTCCGGTCAGCACCCGTTCTCAGCCGCCTGAGTGGCATTCGATCACTCCAGCCGTTCTCCGAATTTTACACTAAGTATAAACAAAACCTTCTCCCACTCCAACGAATGGAAGAATATAAATGCTCCCTTCAAAATCATCCAGTCAGCCTAATAAAGAAATTCTTAACTAATCCAAGCATCGAAAGTGTATCATCGCGAACCGAAAAAATTGTATAAATTGAGTAAAAAAATAAAAAGAACTTAATCTCCTTTTCGGAAATTAACAAGTTCCTTATTTTTACCTAAATTTTACACGACACGTGGCTGGTATTTAGTTGGTTCGTCACGGGCCCGACTTTCGTTGGGCAGCCAGCATGGTGGATGGTTAACGGGCCACGTAGTTGTTGTTGCTGCTGTAGCTGGTGCTGGTTCTGGTGCTGTTGCAGCTGCTGCTGACGCTGCAGCTGTACCGCCGCTTCGCACTGTTCGCGCGCTAACACCTTCACGGCATTCGTCTTCTCCTACGAAATAAGAATGATAGGTTAGGTTGTAGTCAGGGGCCATAACAAATTAAAAAAGTTATAATATAAGAATTTACATTTTAGTTGAAATGATTCTAGTTACGAATAAGTATTAAAGATGATTCAAATCTTTTTCGTTACCGATAACCATGGTGAAAACTCTTTTGGATTACTTTCAGCCATTGTCAATCTTATTGTCAATACTACATGCTTGAAGTAGAAGGAGGGGTACAGAAAAAAAGACTTTTTCTCAGCAAATATAATCGTTACTCAATTATTTTGTTCAACAGTTTTACAAATCTCCCAAAAATAAACGAGAATACGAAAATACACTGAATATCGTGTGTATGGTTATTTATAAAATCCCCTTGAAATAGTTGCGATCGCGGATCACATAAACAAACGACCCTGTCATTCTACAGAGTATCTTTTTCGGTGAAATTATGCAAACGTAAATGTAACTTCGGTAGAACTCCTCGAGAACTTGTAAGCTTATATCACTCTGACCCAACCAGTCCCCTCTAAAGTGTATAATTTATAAAAGGGGATTATATTAATACGCGGAGGATGTGGTAGGTGGTAAGTTTTGTATATGAATGTTCGTTGATACAACGAATGGTTAAATGGAGGTTTTCATGAATGTGATAAGGACTAGATCGAATGTTTTAACACTTATAACTAGAATGCGTATTTTTATACAAGTTTGTAGTTGTACGAACATAATCAAAGAAATAAAATTTTAATCGAGATTTGTTTTCTTATATACGTATATTTTAGCGCATTTTATGCATTTTGCGCCATTTGCGTACTTTTCAATTTCGCACGAATAAAATAAAGATCAGCAATATAATTATAACGCTTCTTAAAAATGTGAAAAATCCTGGTTTCCTAAAAGCTTGCAATTGATTTCAGAAAAATTTTTATGAACTCTACCAGATAAATTATGGTAACTCTGAAAACAAAATTTCACGATAAAACGATTTCCGAGTAAAATACACATAAAAGATGATTTAGACGTGTTTGAACGTGTTCGTTTTCTTTTTTAATAGCGATATGTTCTTACCCTCTGCCACACGACGACGTTATGGACCATTGCGCATCCACAAAACACGATGCCAAGGCCTATGAAAACCGACGTAACGATTGCCGGTGTGACACCAATTACCTCTCAGAGAAAAGACATCGACTCCCGACTGTCGGACGCCAACGCCGCGACGCATCTTAGTCCCCATCAGAGATAAGGCCCCAACCCCGACTTTCGGACTCCTTGGAATCCACACCAAACCCCCCAACATCCCCAAGCCAGGGTGTATATAAGCCGAGACTTCATCCAGCCCGGAGAGTTCTCGTTCTAGTTGCTGTTCTTGTACAACACCCCTTTCTCTGTTCAACGTTATTCTACTGTAAGTGCCAAAGTCATAATAAAGTTCGATAAAAGAGAATTAATAGTTGGGCTACGACTCAGCTTTCTTTTCTCTCGCAACCCAAGTATCCATTTTACGTGACACCGGCGTCGAATGAAACTGGATGAATGTATACAATATCATACCCGAAAGCATTGTTAGAGGATCATTATAACACGTATGCCATAACAAGCGGGACAAAGAATCAGCGCAAATACATATTCTCAATACATATAATTCTCGAAGCGTAAACTATATACATATGCTTTTCATTGAAATTTTCAATACTAGTCGCAAATTATTTTTCACTTAATTTATTATTTAAGTCTTTATATATCAATTCTCGACGAATAAATTACTTAAATTATAGAGAATCTATCTTCAGACAATAGAGAATTCAATATTTTTGGTCGTTAAGTAGTTTACAAATTTCTAAAACGATTACGTTCGAAGTTTTGGACAGTATTTGAAGTTTCTAACATGACATTAAAAAAAATAAATAAATTTTATGATATAATTAAAAAAACGTTGTAGTCTATCATAATTTCTATTCCGTCAAATTTATTAAAACGCAGTTTTCTTCTGAACAGAGTCAAAATGTCCGTCTTGAATCGAGTTCAACAGCTTAACGATCGATCGAGCGAATGATAGCTGTGTAAACGAGCATGACACAACGTAAACTTTAGATTAGATCTCGATCCATCCACCAGCCGTATTCATGCATGACATGAATATTCTGTTTCAGCTCTTTATAAATTAATCTGTTAAAACTTCCCTAAAAGACGATCATTTTTATTTTTCTAAGAAAAATAATGACTATTCGGCGGTAAAATTAACTTTATTTCCATTGGATTTCTAAACTGATTTCATACACTCAGAGATAGTTCACAGTATCTTTTAGATTCATGCCTGAATTCAAGAAAAATTAAACGTATAACTTATGTACTAGTATTGTTACGTCGCGTAACACTACCTAGCCGAGGCCACACACCGCTGGCAATATGGCAACCAGATGTCTTCGGATATTCGCAGCGTATCTTCCATGATTTCAAGGACCTTCCATAAATCACATAGATTTCCTAGAAAAGGTCCTTCAAACGAAACAAACATCTGGTCCGGAGGAATTTCTAGAGACTATTGTCTACCACGGCTTAACAAGGGAAAGTCAGTTTTTGTCACGTACGCTGCAACTTTCCTCCCACTAACCACTTTCTCTCGAGGGCGGTTAAGACCCTTCGTTTAACCAATTAAAACGAAGCCTATTCCCTCACTCTCCTAAATAACATCGGCACCAACCAATCCGATGGTCCCGTGCGCTAGACACACTCATCCTTAGCTCTCCTCCGAGACAGCATCGTCTTCCAAGAGTACTGTTTTTGCATCCTTCGAACGGTCAACATCCTTCGAGCGGGTATACACACCCGCAGATCACTCAGTCACTCACTCATCTCGTACATACGCACCAGTGTAACTATCCTCGTTATAAGTTGTGGAATAAACGGTGAAATATAACTTACTACTGTGTCATATTCAAATCAACCACCTCTGTTATCCTAAACGAAACAGGGGAACGACTACTTCGCGGCGTCGATTCACCGAATCGTAGCGAGAAGTTACGCCCCTCGCTGACGCGTTTTCCTCGCGACCGCGTCTCTCCGCGACCGGTCGTAACATTTGGTCCTTCGAGCCGGATTATCAGTGGCCGTGGATAGTTTTGTCACCCATCCGGTCGTAACATTTGGTCCTTCGAGCCGGATCATCAGTGGCCGTGGACAGTTTTGTCCCCATCCGGTCGTAACATTTGGTCCTTCGAGCCGGATTCAACATTTGGTCCTTCGAGCCGGATTATCAGTGGCCGTGGATAGTTTTGTCACCCATCCGGTCGTAACATTTGGTCCTTCGAGCCGGATTCAGTGACAAGTGATAAGTGTGGACACGTAACCGGTCGAATCATTCGATCCTCAAAGCCGCATCACGCGTCAAGTGAAAAGCGCATACCAGTGACACCCACTACGATACAGTGCCACGTGAATCCAACATAACCAGCAGCGGAAGCGTTACCCCCCCAGCGAGGTCAGTAACGACAAGGATCGTCACCCTTGAAGAGGTATTATTCGGTGGTTAAAACGCAACCACGCAACCTCCTGCCGCAACTGGACAATCTTCAACAGAAGTAAGTTATAACCATCCACTCTCAATTATCTAACAAATAATGGCCACCGGAAACGAGCTTACCGCCTTGCGTCGACGCCGGAGTTATTGCATTGGCCACTTTACACGCTTATCGAAAAAACTGGATGAAATCGAACAATCCGGCTGTCCGCGAGAGAACGAGCTAATTCAAATCAAAACTCGTCTGGACACATACGAAACGGAGCTCCGCGCCATTCAAAATGAAATCGTAAGCATCGACGAGGAGGAGTCCGCGCGCGGCTTTGAAATAGCCGACGAGTACGAGAGACTAGAACTCCGATTAACTACTCAACTGAGCAACCTACGACTAACTACGACGTCACAATCGACAAACGACGAATCAGCTGCCGGTCGCGAGTCTGCTTCGCTCAAACTACCGGAGATTCGAATACCCACATTTGATGGTACCCTCGAAAATTGGCAGTCATTTTACGATTCCTTCTCGTCAACGATAGATCAAAACGAACAACTAACACCAGTCCAAAAATTCTATCACCTCCGATCAGCCTTGACTGGGAGGGCCGCGCGAAGTATACAATCGCTAGCCATCACCGAGTCAAACTATGCAATCGCCGTTGACGTACTTAAGGAAAAATTCGACTGCCACCGTCAAATCTGCATGCGCCACTTAGACTTACTTTTCGACTATCCGAAAATAGTTAAGGAGACACCCGAAGCCATAGACGACTTTCTCGAGACGGTCAAGATAAATATCCAAGCGTTAGAGAACCTCGGTGACCCAATCACATCCGACACCGTTCTTCTCAAATTACTCACATGGAAGCTACCCCCAGCCATCATTCGCAAATGGCAACGCACCTTACCCGACAAGAAATTACCGTCATACAAGCACTTAATAGACTTCTTGCAAACAAGGACAAACGGCGATCAAACGAACGCTCCAACACCAATGAGAAAGGGGGATACCCACCAACACACTCGTCACCGACAAAACGTACGGCATGAACGAACACACATTACAGATTGGATGTGGATGTGTCCGACCTGCAAGGGATCTCACGAACTCAGATATTGCAAGGTTTTTAAGGCCAAATCGGCTACAAAACGCCTCGAAGTTGTAAAACGGGCATCGCTCTGTATAAATTGCTTAGGCAAAGGGCATTCACTCACCCAATGCACATCCGGTTTATGTCACATGTGCGGGCAACGCCATCACACATATTTACACCGAGCGCTCACTCAGGTCAGTCCACGGGTTTCAAGCGATCGGGCCTCAAGCGATCGGTATTCAAGCGATCGGTATTCCAGCGGTCGGTCAACGAGCGGTCGGTCGTCTGGAGATCGATCGTCGGGCGGTCGTTCGCCGCACAACCGATTCTCTAATGGACGATCTCCACCTGGATCATCGCAACAGCACTTTACACATCGATCGAGACGCACAACCGAATTTTCGCGGAGATCTACCCAGTCGACTCCAAAAGACCGAAAATCTCATCCTTCACATGAATCTCAAGCATCGTGGAACAAAGGCACCGACCGAAGCTCATCGCCCAAACACCAATCGAAGACGAGGAAGAATTAAATAACAACCTGCGCATTTCTAGCCGCTCCACGCCGATTCAGCTCCCGGCGAGGATACTGCGCGAAAATCATCACAGACAACGGCACCAACTCCGTCAAGGCTAACAGGGAGTTGCTGGAAATTCGGACCCCATGGCAGTCCGACGAACCCAAGAAGAGGGGCACAAGTTTTCTCAACGGCCGGCAGATACAATAGATTCTCAACCCTTCAAATTCGCCATCCCGTATCACCCAATCCGAGTGATCTCCCTATCCTCATTCCCGGTCACTTCCCAATAAGTGACGCACTAACGAATTTACGGGAGCGTGATTTCAGGACAGCCTTACCATGCCGGCATCCAGTTGGCAGAGTATCCACCCGACCAAACACCACTTCAGGAGCTGAGGGAATCATAAGGAACGCTACCGTGCACACGGCAAGTCGCGGTCACGACATCCAACGGTCATTCTCCACCGAGGGTCATCCCTAAGAGAATGCGATTCGAGCGGGTCATCGGGGGGAGTCCAGCCTCCCAATTAACCTCAAACCGCCGCACCGCGCTTGATGAATCTTCACCAAGCCCCACCGACGTCCCCTTCGACGATACTTCCTGGGCCGAGGTGTTTAACGACACTTCCAGAAGCAAGATTCACGACACTTCTTGGGTCGTGAATTTCACCTGGAAATCGCTCGGCATCGACGAGGAAGACGGCGATCTAGACTACAAGGGAGACAACATGCCATCCAGGCAACGGGCCTTCAGCCGCATCGCCAGGTTCACCCTGAGGACGACAGCATCATCCGGACGGCTGTGGTTCACACCGCAAGGAGCACCTTGGATCGAGGTGCCACGCAGCTCGTCCTACCATCAAGCCAAGCTCATCCAGCAGAATACGGGTCATCAACAATCAACATGGAGTTGGGCGGCAGCTCCAATTAACTCTACCTTTACAGAACTTTTGATCGGTACCCTCTCAACGGGGGGAGTATGTTACGTCACGTAACACTACCTAGCCGAGGCCACACACCGCTGGCAATATGGCAACCAGATGTCTTCGGATATTCGCAGCGTATCTTCCATGATTTCAAGGACCTTCCATAAATCACATAGATTTCCTAGAAAAGGTCCTTCAAACGAAACAAACATCTGGTCCGGAGGAATTTCTAGAGACTATTGTCTACCACGGCTTAACAAGGGAAAGTCAGTTTTTGTCACGTACGCTGCAACTTTCCTCCCACTAACCACTTTCTCTCGAGGGCGGTTAAGGCCCTTCGTTTAACCAATTAAAAACGAAGCCTATTCCCTCACTCTCCTAAATAACATCGGCACCAACCAATCCGATGGTCCCGTGCGCTAGACACACTCATCCTTAGCTCTCCTCCGAGACAGCATCGTCTTCCAAGAGTACTGTTTTTGCATCCTTCGAACGGTCAACATCCTTCGAGCGGGTATACACACCCGCAGATCACTCAGTCACTCACTCATCTCGTACATACGCACCAGTGTAACTATCCTCGCTCTAAGTTGTGGAATAAACGGTGAAATATAACTTACTACTGTGTCATATTCAAATCAACCACCTCTGTTATCCTAAACGAAACAGGGGAACGACTACTTCGCGGCGTCGATTCACCGAATCGTAGCGAGAAGTTACGCCTCTCGCTGACGCGTTTTCCTCGCGACCGCGTCTCTCCGCGAACGGTCGTAACAAGTATCTTTCAAAAGGTTAAAGTTGACAGCATTGAAGGAATTGGTTCTTACCAGTTAGAAAGACGGGAATGCTAATGAAAAACCCTCCGACAGCACATATCCGGCTGATGGATGATTTTTGCAGGTACTTGTTACTCCTGAAACAGACAAAATTTGAAGTGAAAGTCAGTTTCACGATTCTATGATAATTGAGCGAAATATAAATGTTAAGGAAATTCGAGGATTTGGGAATACAAATTATTGACTATATTTCCCACACAACAGTTATACATCTATATTACTCTCTGAAGAACGTCTTGCACGCACGCTGGTCGCCAACCGACTATCCTAGATTCTTCTAACATCTGGCAACAGTCTTTTGTCTCCACTAAGTCCTTGACGCCCTCTAACCCTTACACACACACTCTCATGTACAGTGTAAATGTATCACTTCCCTAACAATAAAGGAACCAGTTATTTGTTTAACAGCCAAGAATCTTTCAAAAATTCTACTGTAATTGATACTTCAAATATATTTAGTCAGACAAAGGATAATCATAATCGCAACGTTAATCTTAACTTTAATTCAAGGATCAAACAGTATCATTATACATATAAAAGTAAACATAAAGTCTATCCACATTATTGTTATTATTATTATTATTATTATTATTATTATTATATGTTATTCTATAATTGATTTTTATTTCTTTATTATCAATATTATTCTATTTTCTATAATGATTCAATTATAGATCTTATTTTTTGTCAATCATATTTCACTGAAAAGATCACTTTGAAAATAATCTAATAGTAAAAAATGAAAAATAATCTTTTTCTACCTTGTCTTCATTTTTTACAAACTTTGTCCACCGCCG
This sequence comes from Bombus vosnesenskii, assembly GCF_011952255.1. Classification (NCBI taxonomy): domain Eukaryota; kingdom Metazoa; phylum Arthropoda; class Insecta; order Hymenoptera; family Apidae; genus Bombus; species Bombus vosnesenskii. The sequence goes on along the minus strand of NW_022884217.1, from coordinate 8,954 downwards.
TAAACCTATTAAATGCAGGAAACGACAAAGCAAAGCTGCTTCACATAATTCCCCGCTCACGCAGTGTCAATCAGCTCACGACCGCAAACGATACTGCTAATTTCCAGCGACCACGAACGATTTCATCGTAATTGCCGGTGTGAAATTTACCAATACGTGCTCGAATTGGTCAATAATGGATAGAGCGCTCTTGCACACACTAATCTACCAACAAATAATATTGACTCAATTGAACAACAGCGCCTAGATTAACGGACAAACCGCATGTTCCAAACAGATTTACAATCACGGCAGAAAATACATGCCGTTATGATGTTTCCTGGTCAAGACTAATTTCCAGGCGTTAAGAACATTGTGACCGGAATCTAGGAAGAACTAGCACTTCCTGGAATAATACTATTGTGTCCTCGATGAATGTGAGTTGTTTTTGTCTTTGGTCGTACGACGTCCGGGATGAGAATTCGGGGAACGGTTTTGCGCTGCTGTAATACTCGCACAACCATCCATCCATGGGACTGCATCTTTTTAGGAGGACCAGTGGTTAATCTTTTCCCACTCATTTTCATCTCTAATTTCTCATGAGGCTAAGATTCCTGCATCTTTTATCATAATAATTTATTAATACTATTAATAAATTGAGACAATTTTACACGTCGTATTTTGCGTTATAAGATGACTTGTAATTTGTAAAATTTACCTGTAAAATTCCTTTGTTTGTTTTACCGAAGCAATAGTTGGCATTTCTATACGACAATAAGAATTTGTTAATACTAATAATTTGTAAGGTTATCATGTTATCATTCTTCTAATGGATAGTATATTATTGAAACTTTTTTAATATTGAAACGCGATATTTTTTTGGAGAAGAAGTGCATAGTAGTAAAGAGTTGAATTCTACGGACGTAAAAAGTGGACATAACATTTTCTGTACATGGAGTCGCCTGGCCTAAACATTTTATGATTTCCGGGCAAAATACAGACGAATCCAGCGCTGATTTTAAAGTAGCTTTATCCAAATAAGCCACAATAAGAAATTCCCACGAAACAGTTGCGTTCATCCCCTTTCGAGGTCGCCGACCTCTTTGAATGCGTTTCAAGAGCGTCGTACCAATGAAACTTCGAGTTCTAAACTAATTTCTCAGCCTTTTGCGTTAAATTTAACCTTCCGCGTTAGTGTATTTCGGACGAGCTCCTATTTTACGCTTTCGTCGACTTCACCAACGTAACACGCAGCATCCGCAAGTAAAACTGTCTCTTAAATTTGATGTGACACCAATACACGACGAGAAGAATCACAATGCCATTTTTATTCCACTTCGTTAATTTTTCGTCGTAAGGTTTAGCTGTAAATAGGATTAAAAAAATTTAGATTAACGAGGAATTTAAAATTGATCTGTTAAATCAACAATTCCCATTAGTTGTCAATAGATTTTATAAGCCTCAGATTACTGAGAAATTATACACATTGCAAAATATTTACCATTGGTTACCCACGCTACACGTAAATTTGATCAATCTACCAATGCACTAACACTGCAATAAATTTCTATTGCAACATTCCACGCTCCTTTGCCGCACCTTAAACTCCTCGCTAGATTTATTCCACCTTAAAGTGTCACATAACTCCTACGACACCGATATCAAATCTTAAACTCCACCAAATTCCAGAGAAACTTGATTTCGTCGAAAGTAAGAGATTAAACTTAAAAAGCAATTTATTTCATCTTTAAACTATCCCAAACTTCTTAAATATAATATATATATATATATATAAAATATTATACTCTTATTGTGTGCATTATATATTTCAAGAACTTTGCAATAAAAAATAAAACTTATTACATTTAAGATATGGTTATATTGCACAGGCTCGAATATGATAAAGAGGTTAAATAAATGTCTCGAATCTCCGCAACAACACTCACACTACGAACTCGACCATTCCCTGCCAAAATCACAGGCATGCAGAGTCAATCACTGCTCGAGCTAGTTGAATAGGGAAGAAGGTCGAGAGCTGGAGTTAAGGAGCATAGTTGGTAAAGAATCGCGTGCCGCCGCGCCATTAAGATCAAGCCCACGATCTCAACAATAAATATTAGACGGTTCTCTGACCTGCATTTCGCGTGCGACTCGGGACGATTCAAAAACGCGTAAATTTCCCATGAGTCGAATCAAACGTTCGCGATTTATCGCATTTAGGTTATATCGATATTGTCCACGAGTGGAGGCATTCAAACACAGATTGCTTTGTGTCACTCTATCGTAACTGCCCGTAATACATGATAATTTAATTTCGAATTCTTTCGAATATATGCACGTAACGAAAAATTTGTATTGGTTAGTCAATTGCAGACCAACCAGTTGTTAGCCAGTGAAAATAATGTAGATAATAATAGTGAAGAATTAGCTCGAGAAGAGTAAACAAACAAGGCGCCTTAATAAAAGGCACAATGTGGGTCCGCAAAGTGATGGGATTTCGGCGCATGCGCATTGTTTCGCATCAATTTACAATTAGACATGCACGAAAGCTTCATTTCTGCCGCATACATACTTGGATTCGCGTGCATGAAATTCACAAAGTAGGTTATTGCTTGAAAAACAGCTTTAATCGAGCGAAGCTTTTAACCAGACTGAAATCAAGTCTTGGTTTCTTTAGAAATTCAGATGGAATAAGAGAAACCTATTTTATCTGTGGATAAAGGTTAGGCTGCATCGGTTGGCTTATATGACTTTCCGGTGACTTTGAAGGGTAATACGGCGCCGGCGGTCGAGAAGGTAACTTCTCTATTGAACGAGATCTCATTGATCTCGTCTAAGCAGGAAGAGTCTGTCGGCCCTTTGATTTTATACGAGTCTTTCCATTCACGATCGTGCGAGCTGGCTACAGTCGACGACACGGACCCCCGACAAAACTGTCTGAGCCTATTCAAGGCGACGTCAAATAGTTTCACTCGGAGAGATGAATGGAGATAAGAATCACCGGAGCGTCTCTGCGCTTCGATGACAATGATATTTGGTAAATCCTCTTCTTGTTTCTCGTTTTGAAAGAAGGTTGTAAAGAAGAGTGCTACTAGATCGTCTAGGGAAATCACACGGTATATATTGCGTAATGCTATTGATTTATCAAAAATAACAAGAGGTTAAGGAGCTTTGGGAAGGTTGATTCAATTTTTTATAACCTGACATCTCTTTGAACAAATGTCTTAAGAAACGCTTGAATAAAATGTTAAAAAAAATAATAATCTTTTAATGAAATAATCATCTAAAATGAAATCTTTTCCTGTATTTTTGACAATAAGATTTAAAATATCCTTTTCCAATAAGAGTTACTATATCCTACGCCATAATAAGAATCAATTTGCTATGAACTGGTATCTCGGAAATTGTAAGAATTCAGAAAATATAAGGAGGCCGGAAGAGGTAAATGAAATCCACAGAAACATTGACCCAACCTCAGCCCAGTTAGCCAACAAACTAAAATATCTCGCTGCCTTTTCTATATTTACGACCAGAACGTGGTCATTAATTGAGTCTAGCGACTGCACCGTAGACGAGTCACTGACCGATGTTGCTTTAATGGATATGCGGAAAATCACGTGTTCCAGGTTCCAGGGATGTAGTTGTTTTCATTTCCGGAGAATACGGTCGACTCGCGTGTGTATACCAATCTATCTGAGGATAGGTGTTCGTTAGAATTACTAACTATATTACTTTCAACCTTGTGATTAAAATTTTTAAACGTCACTTAATAGCAATTCAGTCGAGTAAGTACAAACTTTCAAATGTCCTAATTTTCAAATCTTTATATTTTTTAATCTCAAAGATATTTTATTATTTGCCGTAGATCAAGCTTCGTGTTACCGGTACTGTAACATTACAATCCTACGAGAAGCAGAAAATAGTGAAAAAATCCGACCTAATAGATAGTAGTCAATATTCCTTTGACGCGTCTTATGCGAACCGCAGTTAGAGGAAATGCAAATAAGCTCTTGCGAAACGGTTTGCCGCACGACAAGCCTACGAACAACGCCCAATGCAAGTTCGGTGGGAGTTACAGGAAGAGGGACGTCTAAAATCAACTAGGAATCCCTATTCAATCGTCTAATTTTCGATTCCGGCATTGAACTTCCCGAAGAAAATTAAATACAATTCCGACTCGAGATTTAATTTCAGTCTCGTAGCTAATGCAATCTAATCGCGTTTGCAAGGCTACGCTTCCGGTCAGAAGCCACGCGCTTCGATCGCGTACTTTCCGCATCGGAAGCGTACGCTTCGGTACTAACCGCGTCGATTTTCAAAGGAATCATTGGACACCGGAAGAAGAAGAAGGAGTAAGAATAAAAGCACGTAAACCGGCAGGAAGTCAATCGAGACAAAATCGATATCGTTGAAAGTCGAAAAAAGACCCGAATTTAGGCTACAGTACATATTCGAATTGAATATATTCAAGGTTTAGATTTTCTTCTCCTGAAAATTATAAACATAAATGAGTCGACAAGCGATCTTGAAAAGCGTCTGTTCCACCTAGATTATGTAAATTGCGTGAATTACCGTTAGCCATAATTCATAATTTATCGAAAAAGCGCGCTTCTTCTCAACCACGCTTTCCCCTACCAGCATCGACATTATCGGCAGATCGATAAGTATCAAAATACCACAAAGATATTAATCTCATCTTTCTTCTAACCGCGAAAAAATGCCGCGCAAATGATAAAACAACAGATCAGCCAGAAACATCGAATTCTCTACGCTTCCGACTGCAAGAAGAAAAACAAAGTTATTTGTGTATGATGGAAACGTCTCTGGACGATGCTCTTGTCACAGACGAAATTCGAGCAGCTGTATATAACAAACCGAAATTCCGAACGCCTTATCGCGTGTGACCGTCCGGTCAGCATCCGTTCTCAGCCGCCTGAGTGGCATTCGATCACTCCAGCCGTTCTCCGAATTTTACACTAAGTATAAACAAAACCTTCTCCCACTCCAACGAATGGAAGAATATAAATTCTCCCTTCAAAGTCATCCAGTCAGTCTAATAAAAAAATTCTTAACTAATCCAAGTATCGAAAGTGTATCATCGCGAAACGAAAAAATTGTATAAATTGAGTAAAAAATAAAAAGAACTTTATCTCATTGTCGGAAATTAACAAGTTCCTTACTTTTTACCTTAATTTTGCACGACACTCTTAAGCGGTCGAGTGCGCGCGAGAATAGCATCGCGGATCGGCATTTCCACGGTGAGGATTGTAAAATGGTTACGCAGATGATGGATCATACGCATGGACCGTAGAGACTATCGTGAATGATGGATCAGACACACATACGCGTTCTTCGCTCTTCCGATATTCTTCGTAACAACTGCTGCGATCTCGTCATTGGAAACGATCTCGGGAAATTCAATCGAATATCGAGGAAATTTATAGAGAGCTACAGCTGTGTTCGAGTATTATTCTAGAGAAAAGTGGTTAACTCTATGAGACTAACGATACAATACGTCTCAAGATAACTTTTAGGAAAATGATTGTACCTTTAAAATTCTTTCGACACTTTTCGGTATATTCTTGTCATTGATTCTGAAAGTATTTGATTAATTTGCTGGTTAATAGGAAGTTGGTTAAAACCGAAGTTAGTTAAAGAAATAAGTAAACACGAAACCCGTGGATACTCTAGACATATGATTCTACCTGCACGCGACAAAAATATTCATGATCTGAACAAGGAAAGAAGTATTGTTAGATTCGCGTCATGCTGCAAATGAAAGATTTACAGCTCCAACCCAATTATCTGTTACATTACATTCTCGGGCACGTGTAGGCTGAACGTCATGATATATGAACACAAGTATAGAAAGAACAACATGGATATTTCGCGCGAAGAAAACGAAGCTTCACATATACAGTGTATAACCACTCGACAGTATTTGCTCACGAAAAATACGAGTTGTTAAAGTCTAACAAAAATTACGTATACAGTGGCAAAGAAGAAAACTGTTATGCCGTTTACTCTTATTTCTAATTGACAGAAAGTTGTCAACGAACAAAGAGCGCTTTTTCTTATTCTCTGTACCTTCGCGATGCAATCACAGAAATTCTCCAAAATGCTTCGTGTCGACTAAACAAAGAAAAAAAAATGGCAGCTGCTAAGAGCAAACTACCTCCGGAATTTTCTTCGTTTCTAAGTGAACCAGGAAGAAAGAAGGGAAGGGTTAATGACGCCGAAACTGAAGGGTGGCCACGGATCGTTTGAAAGGGGCCACGACAACCGTTACGATTCAGTCGCACCTGTTCCTCTTCCTAGGTTACCACGCCGAACCATTGCGCGCTTTTACGAGCGTTCCCGCGATAGTTTCCTGGCACTTGCTCGTCCTTTCAACGAAGGGTCGATCGGTTAATTTAAACTCTCGAAGGCTTTGTCCAGTCGGTAACATCGATAAGCTTAAGTCGAAATACGGATTTCTCGTAAATTCAGAATTTTATTGCCACCAGGATGTATATGGAGGCGACAGATGAAGAACACGATGTAAATTAGATTTCTTGCTTTTATAGAGAAGCAATTTTTAAATTGAACACCAGTCGTCGATCGGTTCTGTAGATCGTTTTTAATAACAAAATAAATTTGGTTAGTCCATAAAGGTTTGTTCGTGGGAATCTTCCCATAGATCATCCGTAACGTAAATACCGCTATAACCGGCTGCAGATACATTTTCCTTGAACATGTGGCGGCACTTGACAGTAAACTTCCCAACAGTTTACGTCGCTTGACGCACGACAAAAAGACCCTATACCTGCGGACAAGATGATTGCCAGATGTCGATACATTCGTACCAAATATTTCCAGCTAGCCTAAGGACTGCTATAAATCTTAGGATTTATTTTAGCTAAGGTCCTCCAAAGAGACAAACAGTCTTTGTTTATCAGTCTCGAAGTCGACCACCTACCACGGGGACACACGAGAAATCTGCTATCTCTCACATACGACGCTGCCCGCTAGCAACACCCCCTCAAGGGCAGCTAGCATCCTTTTCCAACGACCAACACGAATTAGCCAATAAACATTAACGTACATTTCCCTCACTTTCCGAACCAAAGCTTTTCTCAACGAATCCGATGCCTTCGCATCCTTAGACACATCCCAACGAGTCTTCCTCCGCAGCAGCATCGCGACAAAAATGTCTGTCTATTACCGCGAGTTACCGCAGTATATCACGATCGTTATACTTACACGGTTCGAGCCGAATAATTATCTAAGCTCTCGACATCTCGTGCAATCATTGTCCGCACTCGCAGTGTATCTCGAATCGTAGCTATCCAAGCTCTATCTAATAACCGCGCATTCGCGAACCGAATACAATCGCGAATCCTGCATCAAGTATACTCATTGACATTAGAGTGAATAAACATTTATCGTTCAAGAAATCTGAGTTTTCCTTCCAACCCTATCACGACATACCACCTCAAATTGGAGACCCCGACGTGATTATCCCCGAGTGCTCGTGAAACGTAACACAATGAATCTAAATCAGTTCGAAATGACCAATAACGCCCACTCCGCACGTACGAAGGCCGGCGGGGACAACGCAGACTCGATTAGCGCCCTTCTCCGCGTGCCACCGTTCTGGTCTGACGACATCGACTTGTGGTTCAAGATGCTGGAAGTGCAGTTCGAAACTGCCCGGATCACTAGTGACCAAGAAAAATACCAGGTCGTCATCGCGAATCTCGACAAGTCGCACGCGAGATTAATTCGAGACGTATTCGACGCCGCACCGGCGACAGAGCGTTACGAGTACGTCAAAAAGGAGCTCATCGAGCGATTGGGAGAGTCGTACGCCAAGAGACTCCGACAGGTAATCGAGAACGAGCAAATGGGGGACAGGAAGCCCTCTCAGTTTTACCGTGATCTCAAAAGCCTAGCCACCAATTCGTTAGCAGACGATGTCATTTTCACCGCCTGGGAAGGTCGACTTCCACAGCGCATACGGAGCATCCTAGCCTCTGTACAGAACAACGATCCGGACTCCCGCATACAATTTGCCGATAACATTTACGAAGCCACCCTGGAATCAGGGCAGATCGTCGCGGCCAGCGCAGGCCGACTACCTGCGATAACCCTCCCACCTGGCCAGAATAGCGGAATAGGCCACGCCATGGCAGCCTTCGCCAACTTGGTCACCGAGCGGGTAGCGTGAATGGACGCCCATATGAGCGAGATGCGAGCGCTAGTAGCCGAGCAAAGAAGCAATGAACACCGTAGGGCACGAGTACAATCACGCTCGCGTACACGATCCCGCCGCCGTTCGCGCCCTCGCGATACGCTGCGGCAAGACGGGCTGTGTTACTATCACACACAGTTCCGAGAAAGCGCGAGAAAGTGCACACCCCCTTGCTCATGGAACTCGGAAAACCGGACCAGCCGTCCGTAAAAGCGGCAAACGACGACGGTTTGGCATCTCGCCGCATATTCGTAACGGACAAGAACTCGCGGATCTCCTACCTCATCGACACTGGCGCAGATGTTTGCGTATACCCGCGCAACAAGCTACACGGACACGTGAACAGAAGCGAGTACGAGCTGTTCGCGGCCAACCTGTCCCTACGCAGAGCATTTAAGTGGTATTTTACCGTAGCCGACCTCAAAACACCCATCATTGGTATGGATTTTCTAAGCCACTACGGGTTGCTCGTGGACCCGCGAAACAAAAGGCTTATCGATACGATAACACAGACGTCATCAAGGGGATACACCGCCACAACAGACGAAGCGGCCGACAAGACCGTCATCGGCGAATCACCATACCACCAACTCCTGGCAGAATTCCCGGACCTCACCCGCCCACGGATCTTCGGAAAAGAGAGAATTCGACACGGTATGCTACACCACATCGAAACTACACCTGGTCCACCAGTCTACAGCAAACCGCGTCGGCTTGCACCTGATCGACTTAAAGAGGTAAA
>NW_022884216.1:0-19919 GCF_011952255.1 Bombus vosnesenskii | reverse complement strand
CTCAAGCTTGTCGAAGGCGCGGCCCCTTTCCCCCACAGTAGTTACATGATAATAATTTTATTTGCACTAAAGTTCGTCGATTCGCGGATAAATATATCGAAAACTAAATTGAGAATGCGATAATCACGAGACTATCAATTTATATTATTTTAAATATAATTATTTTATACGTCTTTCAAATTTATTTGTGAAATTAGAAGTATTTTGAAAAATAAAGAACAAAATAAAGGATTCTGTTACATTGAACCGCTTAATTGAGCTTAATCACTAAATAAGTTCGGATTATCCTTTTCTCTTTCTTGCTTCAGTTTTTCCTCGGTCCTGTCGTTTTCGACGAACTGATCGATCGTCATAATGACATTAACAAATTAATATCTTATTCGCCAATGATAACGGATTTATTTTCATTAGAAAATCGATTGACTGTGTTTACAATCAGAGCATCAGCATTTTCTTTGGCCTGATTGGTTACAAATCTAACAATGTGAAATTCACCATGAAGCATGAAGATAAATTTGCATTTAATTTCATCGTTTGAAAAAAATTGTCTTTTGAACGACGCATTTTCACCTTAAGAAAAAGCTTTGTTGCTTTTGTACAAGAAGAACTGTTTTCATCGGAATGGTTATCCGAAAGAATAATTTGAAAAAACACTCTGTATAATATAAATGTGTATATCTGTACTATATGCGAATTCACCGCTAATCTACATCGACCCATTAGCACCTATTCTATGGTCATAACTGACCATATACCAGATCAGTGCTTTTCTATTCTTCGAACGAATTTCTGGTTTTTACGAACATTCATAGTAAACTTGTTTTATGTAGCGATAGTTTATTTTTTGGTAATTGTTCACTGGTAGAATGTCTACAATGAGTCAGTACATTTTCTTCCTTTTGAGTCTGTTTTGCTCGATTTCTTTATTTATGTGTTGTTTCCAAACAAATTTGTCTGGATGTAGATGGTCCGGGCAAAGACCTGATTATCTAACTGTTTTGATTTGCTGTATGATGTGGTGGTTGAGAATAATAAGAGATGTGGTACCTTTCCTTAATGTGAATATAGTGAGGTTGCATTTACCCGTATTTTCAGTTTATTTCTATCTATTTGGCCGTTCCTCGAGTATTTCGATGTGAGTTTGTAGCTGTAGCTACATTAGAGTAGGTTCTAATTTATTTTATATAGTGTCGTACAGTGACAACTATCTACTTGCCAAGCCGCGTTACAAGAAAAAACCTGGGAGCACAGGAAATTACTTTGAACCCCGAGACAGTTGGGCTGATATAGTCGGCTGCCCGAAAGTTCCATTATAATATTTCCGAATTAAACATGATAGAATTTGGAAATATTGCGCTATAACGGTTTGTGAACAATATAAAGGAATACCGATAATGTGTAGGTCAAGGTGGGTGTAGGTCGCAAGATAAAGGATAGTGTAGATAAATATGACAAGGTGTATTTATAAACAAGTTATTTACTATAAATTATTTAATATGTATACAGGCCAGTCGTATTATAGCGGCGATAGTTAGAGTCAAATTATTAATTTTGGTTTTTTATCGTAGTTAATATTATGTTGGTTGTGGCCATGTTGAAGGCAAATCAGGATAGTCCTGGCCGAGGTCGGTGGTCTGGCCCTATAACAAATAATATCAACAATAATATAGCAAATAAATATCATAAACATCGATATCATTTGTAAGGGAATGCACTTTGAGTATAGTGAATTTATGTTGAACAGTTTTTGGGTACTAGATTGAAATTAGATAATAATTTTGTTACTTATGTTATAGATTTACCCGTTAATTTTAAGGAGATGCAATTGTTCAGGCGCCGTTAATTCACTGGATATGTCGTCCTTGTAGAGAAATGTTAGGTTGGCATGATCGCTAGTTACTACAAGCTAAGTTGGTACGACTTCTAACGACGCTCTTTTGTCTTAGAAGTCGACCACGTGTTAATTGACCGAGTGTATTCTGTGTGTTAAGACGTGTCTTACGAGGCGATATATTATTACAAAATATATTGGAGAAAGTCGAATCTGCGTGAATCGATTAATTAATAAACCCAAACCTATATCCCTTAACAGGTTATGGGCCCAGGGCAGTAAACTGCGGTAATAAAAGGCATTACTTTTGAGTTTTTGTGTTTTCTGAGATAATCCAAGAAGAGCCCACGCCATGGTCGACCAGGAGAGAATAGGTGATGTGGACAGCGATATGAAGCCGGCCCTAAGAAAGGGGAATTACGAATATTGGAAGACAATGACGGAAGCCTCGTTAATTTTCCTGGGTTGCTGGAAAGCAATAGAGCCAGGATTTACGGCAGCAGAAAGGTTGAACCCAGAGTGCATGAGGATGGACAACATGGCACGTGCGTACCTTCCCGGCATATTCGCCCCGAATATCTTGGGGAAATTAGGACTTTGAAAACAGCAAGGGATTCCTGGAAGGTGCTAGAGGACGTCCACCGGAGGTCTACGTCGATGGACACTGTTTTATGCATACGGGAACTGGGAACTATAGAGAAGACCCCCAACATAGATATCTCCACATACTGCGGGAGGATATACGACCTATGCGACAAGCTCTCCAACGTAGGATTAAAAATTGAAGACCATATGATGGCATGTTTCGTTTTGGCCGGCCTCGTGGCGGATCCAAATTGTGCAATGTATATTAGAACAATAAGAATCGATAAGAGTCTAACCATGAGGATCGTGAAGTCCGATCTTCTACTTGAAGAAAAACAGATCGAAGCGGCCATGAATTCATCCGAGAAGAACAACGCAATGGCGACCTGGAAACAATGGAGGCCCAAGCCTCAACAAAGCAAAGATGGCGCGAAACCAATGCACAAAGACCAAAAGGATAAGAAGTGCTACAAATGTGGAAAATGTGGCCATATGTCGTACCACTGCCAAGAGGAAAAGGGAGATAAGGAGGACCAAAACCAAGGAGACAAAAGGGAGAGAGAATCAGAAGACAAACCGAAGTCCAAGGGACTTATCTCCACGCTAACTCTATCATCTATCAGCCACATGGAAAGGGACAGGATCAGCTACCTTGACTCGGGGGCCTCAAATCACATGACTTCGGACAGGTATCGGTTCGTGGATTTCGTGCCTGCAACTGGACAGATCAGGATTGGTAAGGTGTACCTGGAAGTCAAGGGAAAAGGAACGATCGTCGTGAAGATGACTAAGGCCTGTGGCGGGTGGAACCTGTACTTGTCGAACGTCCTGTGGGTACCTGAATTAAATGTGAATCTAATCTCAATCAGACAATTGGCAGTATGTACGAGGGATGAGGCCATCGGTACACATGATGATGGGGATGTAATATTCAATTCAAAGGCAGGAGACAATGTGTATTACCTAGAGACAATACCATCTGAAAGGCATGTAGCAAACGTTTCCGTGGAGAATGATCAGGAAAGACCTGGGAAAGATGACGACGACATTGAGGTCATTGAAGCCAAGGCATACAAAAGTATCGTATCATGGCATGAGAGATTAGGTCATCTACATGGGAATGCGATGAGGAAACTCCCTGTAAGTAGTGTGAAAGAGGACTCGAGGAAACATGAGGAACCATGCAGAGTCTGCGTGAAAGGAAAGATGACCAAAGTACCATTTCCGAGGACAGCTCACCACGTGTGTCAACGCCCTTTAGAGATTGTTCACAGCGATATTAGTGGCAGAACTCAATGCAAGTGGCTGGGCGGAGGTAATTATTTTGAGACCCTTATTGATGACTTTTCTCGTTTCATGCACGTCAGAATCATCAGTAGGAAGAATAAAGTACTCAAATGTTTCAACGAGTACCAGGTGGAAGTGGAGGCTTTGCACCAATCCAAAATAAGTGCCCTCCAAACTGATAACGGGGTTGAGTACACGGGGGAAAACTTTGAGAAATATCTGAAGGAGAAAGGCATCTTACACAGAAAGACCGTTCCTAGAAACCCTGAACAAAATGGGGTTTCCGAACGAGCAAATAGGTCGAAATGTCTAGATGTTTACTCATCCAATCAGGACTCCCTGACTATCTGTGCGGGGAGGCTGTGAACACGGCATGTCACATAAGGAACCTATTTCCATTCACTGCTATCGGAGACAAGATCCCACTGGAATTATGGAAGGGTAAGGGATGTGACCTCCAAGGGGAGATTAACAGACTGAGTGTGCTTGGATGCAGAGTCTGGTATCTGAAGAGTCCAAGCGGAGGAAAATTCGAGATCAGGGTGGATGAGGGAATATTTGTAGGATATGACAAACAGGTCAAAGGTTATAGAGTTTACCTGCCGAAGACCAAGAAGGTGATAATATCCTGTCATGTCAGGTTCGAGGAGAACACGTTCCCCTACAAGAACGCTAAAGCGGAGATGAGCAATATAAAAAGTAGGTCCTCAGAATGGATATGGGATGTTGAAGCCTTTGAACTTGGAAGGGGAGTTGGCCAGACTGACGTCGAAACACAGAGTGATGGCGAAAACGACGAAGGGGAGACTGACTACTTTATGGATAATTTAACGAGTGAGAATAATCCAGCGGAGGCTGTGAGTGTACCGATTGTGCCCAGGAGGTCGGCAAGACGGCACAAACCGAAAACATGTGATAATTGTGCTCATACTGCGACCGTTTGTAAAACTCAAAACATGTGTGTACCTGTGAATGTGTACGAAGCCCTGAGGGGGCCAGATGCTCAAAAGCGGTCTGACGCAATAAGGAAAGAATTAGACAACGTAAAAAAAAAAGATGTGTGGGACATTGTGCAAAGACACTTAAATAAAAACGTTATAGACTGTAAGTGGGTGCTTGTGATAAAGAGAGACCCTGATAAGTATAAGGCTAGACTGGTAGCTCGGGGATTCTGGCAGAGATCTGGAGTAGATTACTCAGAAACCTTCAGTCCAATAGTGAAACGCAGAACTCTAAAAATTCTGCTTGCTCTATCTGCGGAGAATGGGTGGGTTTATGAGCACATCGATGTGGAATGTGCGTATCACAACAGTTCTCTGGATGAGGATATATACATGGAGCAACCAGAATTTCCCAAGCCAGGGAAGGACAGAACTCAATTTGTGTGTAAACTTAAAAAGAGCCTGTATGGACTGAAACAAGCTGGGAGAATGTGGTTTAGGCACATCAATAGTATTTTAAAGGGTATGAGTCTGAACCCATGTGTGAGCGATCCATGTGTGTATGTGAATGCGTCCAAAGATTTGATTGTAGCTGTGTATGTGGATGACATTCTTGTGTTTGGGACGAAGGAGTGGATTGAAATATTCAAAGCTAGGATTAAGGACAAATTAGACGTAAGAATGCTAGGTGTAGACACTCAATTTCTATCCATCCGCCTGAGCATGCCAAACAGCACCACTGTGATATTTGATCAATCCATACAGATAGGTCAAATGCTGGATCTGTTTGACATTACTCGTGAGGTTGGGGTGGTGGGAGTGTCGACACCGCTAGCTAGAGATTGCGAGGCTGGTTTTGATATTGAACGTGATGAGCCTCTCGACAGCAAATTATATGAACAAGCTGTGGGGCACATAATGTATGTAGCTACTGTAAGTCGTCCTGATGTTGCGTGTGCAATAAGGAAACTAAGCCAAAGATGCGCGAATCCGACTGTATCCGATTGGAAAGCAGCGAAGCGGGTATTCAGATATTTACTAAAGACCAAAGACTTGAAGTTAGTATACCAAAGGACCGGGCAACCTCTGAAGGTGTTTTGCGACTCGGATTTTGCGGGTTGCACGGTAGACAGGAAATCCAGGAGCGGGTATGTGTTCATACTCGCTGGTGGTGCGATATCCTGGCTATCCAAAAAACAACCGATTATAGCTCAATCGACGTGCGAAGCGGAGTTCGTGACGATGCAGGAAGCAGCAAGGGAAACAGTGTGGATTTCCTTACTGTTAAGGGAGTTGGGCCAATTGTCATATTGCCCTCGCCCTTGCAAGATCTTCTGTGATAATATCGGAGCTATTTCATGGTCAAAGGATGAAGTAGCTGCCGAAAGTTCTAAGCACGTCCAAGTGCGTTACTTTTATATTAGATTATACGTATTATATATAGGGGATATTAGATTATACGTATATACCTAGTCCTGAGAATGACGCTGACATCCTTACCAAAGGCTTAAATAGGGTTAAGACTCAGTATTTCACCAAAGCTATGGGGCTTGTAGGAACTACGATCAAAGGGGAGTGTTGAAAAATGTTAGGTTGGCATGATCGCTAGTTACTACAAGCTAAGTTGGTACGACTTCTAACGACGCTCTTTTGTCTTAGAAGTCGACCACGTGTTAATTGACCGAGTGTATTCTGTGTGTTAAGACGTGTTGTACGAGGCGATCAAATATATTGGAGAAAATCGAATCTGCGTGAATCGATTAATTAATAAACCCAAACCTATATCCTTTAACAGCCCTAAACCAGGATATTTAAATTTTATATTATTGTATTAAATAATATTGTATTGATAGGAAGTATTTTATCGCTACAATTATGAGTTTTGATTAAATATAGCATAGTGTCGCGTCACTACGAGAAAGGAGGTCAGTCGTAAAAAGTGGCAGTAATTGTATAATAACAAAGAACAAGCCAAATATACCGGAATAACTCATCGGCTAGCGGTTGTGTCTATCAAAAACAAAAGAAATTTGAAAGATCTTAGTTTATAGGACTTGTTGACAATCAATGTCACGCGGTCGATATAATGTTTAAGTGGGCTGTGTTTAGACACACAGCATAATTTATAAAATAAACAATTCTTATATTTGATTTAAGAAATGATAGATGGTTTGCGAGCAGTATTTATTAGACAGTGGCTGAAATTCAGTTTATAATTTGAATTTAATAATTAAATATCTAACGAATGAGTGTTTAGTCTATAAAGCACGAATGGAACAGATGATAACAATCTACAGAGCGTTCGTGCTTGGCGGTTGTATTATTTTGTTTTGTTTACCTAGTGGATGGGTATTCTGTTGCGACGGCTTTAAATTTGTAGATGTAAATAATGGGATTGTTTGATATTATTATAAGGAGTGGGCGATCACGGCATGCACCCTGAGAGTTGTATAGCACTGGTAGAGTTATTCGAGTGGAGATAGTCGCTAACTATTGATAAACTGCGTAAAATGCACTTGCACTTGCACATAAATTCAATCGAGGTTGTTAGAATCACGTGGCAGGTTAAAGTATATGTCGGAGATGAAAGGTCATCGGAGCCTTCCCCTTGGTATTTCGGAAAAATTCCTTAACACCGTAATCTAGAATCTACCATAGCTGTAATTAAACAATTGTAGTCACCCAGTCCGATTGTAATTGTTCGAGATTTGTGATAATGAGCTTGGGCTCAAGGCGACAATTAGTCGCCGAACGTAGCCGCGGTCAAGGGATGAACGCTTTGTCTAACAAAGGCATTGAGTAACCCTATAGCTCTCCTTAAAAGAAAGATTTGTAGCGGCACGTGGCAGTAAACATTCCAACGGTTTCTGTCCCGTAGCTCGCCACACGCAGATCCTATTCTCCGGGCAGGATGTTTACCAGATGCCGACGCATCTCCGCAGTACGTGATCGGCTAGCCCGAGGACCGTTATAAACACTAATATCTAGTTACCTAAAATCCTTCAACAGATAAACAGTCTTTGTCCCAGTTACAGGAAGACAGGAGAGACCTATTTTTCCACGAACGACGTCACGGATGTCGCGAGTATGTGATCATTGTGAGCTGTGTCAACTCTGTAACATTTTTGTGTGTGTCAATAAAAATAACTTCAGTGTAAAAAAATGAATAGCTTCAGTGAGGAATCCTTACCTGTCCCAAGCCTCCGCCAAGAGGACGACTCGGGCCCAGATTCGGACTTTGACTCGACATATATGTAATTGTACAGCATAAGAACATTTATATAAATAATATAATTGTACAATAAATGTACGCAAACATTGACATTATTTATTGTTAGGGAAAAATCGACATAAATTTCCTCTATATTGTCTATTGTAATGATCAAGTTTATTTCGTTGATTGGTGGTTCATCGGCTTATTCTGTTTTTGCCGAGCACACGCGTTTTTGTGGCTTGACGGTGAACTCGACCTAGGCAGTTTTTGCATAAAAGAATGTATGTGTGTGTTTGCAGAGAATGCCTACATGAAGACAAGAGGGCTTAGTCAGCGAGTTCAAGCGGACGTCTCTCTTTACCTGGCAGTTAAATAATATTTCAATCTCCCGTAATCTTTCAATCTCCCGTAATCTTTCAATCTCCCGTAATCTTTCAATCTCCCGTAATCTTTTAATCTCCCGTAATCTTTCAATCTCCCCCTATCATACCTACATATACTATGAACAAAATACTGTATCCGGTAGCAACCTACGCATAGGTTGCACGGACGCACAACTATAGGCAGAATTCATTCAAGCGATACCGGCAGTTTTTCGCGAATATCTCGGAAATTAAGCAAGTTCAGTCCTTGTATGGATAGGAAAAGATTTTTCAAAATATAGATTTGCACGACGTACGCAAAAAACATCAAAATCGAAGTTTAGTCAGTCTTACTACAGTTTCAGTAAATAGTGAATATAGACTAATATCTACGTAACATAGTGTAATTAATATCGCAATCTCGTTATACAAACTTGAACGAACGTATAAAGTGTCAATTTTGAACGATCCTTTAGTTTTACGATTTATTCCTTTTTTCGCTAGCCGAACCGTGGACGTCAACCGACATGCCGGTGGAAGTGTCACACGCTCAAGAAAGGCCACCCGCTCAGAAACAGTAATAAAGTAGACGAAACATCCTGCATGCCATAGCTATCGAAATAATAACAAAACAGCCCCTCCAAAGGGACTAAAACCTCCATATAAAAACCCTCCTAAATTAGCGCTCAACACATTATTCTGTTGTAACACTTTGAACCGACACTCTGTTGGATTTATACAATAAAATTTCCATCAACTTATACGAAGTTCAATTTCAATCAGAAGCAATGTCTACTGTCCTCGCTCTCCTAACCAACATTATCATCAACAAATCCGATGGTTAGACACACCTATCACTAGCTTTCCTCCGACAGAGCATCGTCACAGAACTTTACTTATTTTTCATCGTTAGAATAGTCAACATACCTTTATCGGGTTTCTACCCTTAAATCAATCGTTTACTTAACTTGTACATACGCACCAGCGTAACTATCTCTTTACGAAGTTGTTGAAATAAACATTAATTTATACCTGTTAATTTAGTGTAAACTCAATTGAACCACCCCTATTATCGTAACAGAAATTAGGGGATCGATCAGTTTGTAACGTCGCCCAGAAGCCAGGAATCCGCCGACCTCAGGATATGCATACAACACCTGGTCATGCGATAGCGGTGAGAATAGACAGTAACCGAACTCCCACCCGTGATATATATGAATCATAGTGAGGAGGCAAAGATCCCAGTTCTTTAGTAAGTAAGTCAGTCTGTATTTTGCTACTGAAGTGTAACTTCGCCTTTTGAATAAAGTATTGTTCATTCGCCTATCTTTTTTTATATATATCGAAGATGAAAGGAAAGCCGAAGCCTTTTCTTGGAAATTTTGGGAACATCCTCTACTCTAGCCTAGATTTTATCCTAGCTGTAATTGTTCAAGATTTGTGATAGCGAGATTGGGTTCGAGGTGACAATTGGTCGCCGAACGTAGCCACGGTCACGGGATGGACGTTTTGCCTAACGGAGGTCTGGAGTGGTTGTATGGGTTTTCCGAGAAATGTGGTAGTGGCGGCATGCGGCCTCGGGAGCGGGCCTAGCCACGTGTGATGTTGCCCCAGAGGTGCCGATACAATGGGACATACATTGTATTAATAATCAAACTCGAGGTAGAAACTGCCTAGCAACGGTGTTTGGAACTTTCTCGATGTTTCCAACGAGTATGTATCAAAATTCAGGCAGAAACTGCCTAGCAACGACGTTTGGAACTTTCTCGATGCTTCCAAACGAGTATAGAAAGCAAATGCAATCGTACAGCGAGAAAAATCTCCACGAGGCTGGCATTCGTGCGATTGTCTTGGAGAGTAACACATCGAGCATTTTCAACAATCGTATTTTTGCGTCTAAGATTAGTCTACGTTTAGTAAAGAGTTATTCCGTTGACCGTGGATTCGTTTAAACACAAAAACGTTGTTAATAGCATTCATTAAACTTATTATTCGTAAATCATACTATTCATTAAACTTACTATTCGTTAAATAAGTTTAATGAATAGTGCTAGTCTAATGAATAAGTCTAATGAATAGTTCAATGAATGCGCTATTAATAAAGGAACTTGTTTGGATTCAGAAGATGGATACACCTATTGGCAGCCACATCCACTATTCCTATGTAAGTTCGAGCAATATGACGTCTTGTACGAAGGAATCGCCACAAAAATTCAAGAAATTGTTAAGGAAATTCGAGGATTTGGGAATACAAATAATTTACTATATTTCCCACACAACAATTATACAACTATATTACTCTCTGAAGAACGTCTTGCACGCACGCTGGTCGCCAACCGACTATCCTCGATTCTTCTAACATCTGGCAACAGTCTTTTGTCTCCACTAAGACCTTGACGCCCTCTAACCCTTACACACACACTCTCATGTACAGTATAAATGTATCACTTCCCTAACACGCCTCCTTACATTTATACTGTATACTTAATTTTATTTACATACTTGTCGAATTAACAAAATATTTAACATTTATCGCTTTATTTACATTTCTCTTATTTTACATTCATCCATGACCTAAACCTTTCAAATTTCTCTCTACACAGTGCCTTCGTAAAAATATCCGCAGTGTTTTCTTCTGTACTTACTTTTATTATGTTTATCTTATTTTCCTTTACGTACTCGTGAACGTAGTGGTAATGAACTTCGATGTGTTTAGAATTTTTTGTAAAAGTTCCGTATTTTGCTATACTCATTACTCCAGAGTTATCCTCATAGATTTTTACAGGGTTATCGTCTACATTTACATCGAAGATTTTCATTAGTTCTCTGATAGTCATTACTTCGCTCACCGCTTCCGATAGAGCAACATACTCTGCATACGTCGAGGCTTTTGTCACACACCTTTGTTTTTTAGACTTCCATCCAATTACATTTCCATACAATCTAATTACATACCCAGAAGTCGATTTCCTATCTATATGATCTCCTGCCCAATCAGCGTCCACATAACAATCTATCGTTTCGCACTTTTCATTTCTTTTATAATGTAGCCCTAAATCTCTAGTCCGGTACAAATATTTCAATATTCGCAAGGCATATTTAAAATGTGTCTCGTTACAACAATCTTGAAATCTACTCAGGTAATTCACACTATAACTTATATCGGGTCTGGTATTTACACTAATATACAGCAATGCGCCAATTAAATTCTTGTATCCAATGTCCTCTCTATTTATCTCAGCTTTTTCAATTTTTAAGTTGGTCTCCATAGGTGTACAGTACAATTTGCTGTTATGTAATTTATATTTGATTGCTAATGATTCTATGTATTTCTTTTGGCTTAATCTCATTTCATTTTTTAAATAATCATACTCTATATTTATTCCAAGATATTCTTTTACTTCACCTAAATCTTTCATTTCAAATTTATCAGTTAATAATTTTTTTACACTTTGTATCTTCCCTTTGTTTTTACTACAAATCAACAAATCGTCTACGTATATTAACAAATAAACAACATTTTTCCCTCTCCATAAGTATATAGGCACAGCTCTATATTGTTCTTCTTAAAACCTAATCTCGTCACATACTTATCAAAACACTCATACCAGTCCCTCGGACTTTCTTTTAACCCATAAAGCGCTTTCGATAATTTACAAACTCTATTCGTTCCGTCCGCATATCCCTTTGGTTGATTTACATATGCCTCCGAGCTTACTTCACCATTTAAAAAGGCAGTTTCTACATCCATTTGCTCAATTATTAATCCATTTTGACAACAATATGATAGCAATATCTTAAAGGTCTGATTACTCGCCACTGAAGAATATATGTCATCGGCTACGTTTCTTTGTTGAAATCCCCTTACCACTAATCTAGCCTTATACCTGTCCTCTGATTTTTTCGTGTAAACCCATTTTACATCTAATACTTCTTTGCCTTTTACCCTTTCTACCAATTTCCAAGTTTTATTCTTATAGAGACATTCTATTTCCTTATCCATAGCCTGTTTCCAAACTTCATTATTTTCGCAACAAATCGCCTCCTCAAATGTACGAGGGATATCTACTTTACAATAATTTGCATGCATCTCGCAAATATTTTCCTTTTCTGGATACCTTACTGGAGTTTTCTTAATACGTGTAGATCTCCTAGGAGTGTTTGAGCTTTCAATACTACTATTATTTTCATCTTTTCTACCTTCTAACTCTTCCTTATCCATACCGACCAATGAATAGTTATCTTCGCTATCATTTCTATCTGCCTCTGATGTATTTTCCTCAAAACCGATACATTTAGTGTCTGTCTCTATGACCTCTACATGTCTAGCTATTGTTATTTTCCCACCTAATAAGACTCTGTATCCTACTTCGCTATATCCTAATAGAATTCCCATATCTGCCTTCTTGTCCCATTTGGAAACTCTTTTTTGTTCTGGCCTTCTTACAAACACTTTACTTCCATATAGATGTAGATTTTTAACACTTGGTTTTCTCCCGAAGAATATTTCAAAAGGTGTCTTTCTTTCTATAGTATTCGCTAATATTCGATTTTTCAAGTATTCCGCTGTACAAACTATTTCCGGCCAGTACCTTTTATGTACTTTCGCTTCCGCTAACAAGCAACGCGCCATGTCCATCACCGTTCTATTATACCTTTCCGCTGTCCCGTTTAATTCATGTACGTATGTTGGGCAATTATTTATTCTTATACCTTTATCCCGAGCAAATTTATAAATTCGATTATTTAAATATTCTTTACCATTATCGCATCTTAATATTTTTAACCTCTTGCCCGTTAAATTTTCGGCTTCATTTACGAACTGTACGAAAGAATCAAAGACCTCATCTTTTGATTTTATACAATAGATCCTAGCTATTTTACTATAATCATCGATAAATAAAATGAAATATTTTTCTCCATTGAATCCGGTAGTCTTAAAGGGACCACATACGTCCGTATGAATAATTTCCATTATTTCCCTAGCCTTAGTTCGATTATTTTTGAAAGGTAAGTTATGCATTTTGCTTTCTATACACACCCTACATTTCAAAAGTTCCTTTCCAAATTCATTCGGTATGCCAGTCACTAGCTGCTCTTTACCCAAAATCTCTAAATATTTAAAATTTACGTGTTCTAGCATTCTATGCCATCTTTCCTTTTTACTCATACCACTACGTTCGGCGCTGTTTACTAAGTGCTTCTTCCCTTTCAATATACTTTTTATTCTATATGTCCCATTCTCTTTGAACGCTACAGCTGTAAGTTTATTATCCTCATCTATTACTTTCGCAATATTTCCTTTGGAAATAACCGTATTCTTATTGTCTGTTAGTTTACCTAAACTAATCAAATTTGCGGACATTTCTTTCGCGTAAAATACTTTCCTCATATTTATTTCATTTTGTTTTCCGAATGCTTCAAAATAACTTATAACATTCCCAACTTTTGTCGCTTTTATCGGTCTATTATCGCCTAAATATATATTTACCGGTTCTTTTAGGTCGATAGATTTATCGAAATAATTTATATTATTAATTATGTGATCAGTACAACCGCTATCTAATAACCACACTATTTCGTTCTTACTTATTTCATTCGTCTCACTGCTGTTTGCTGCGTGCGCCGTTGCTGTCCATATGACTGCTCTTGAGTTTCCATGCTCGCCCGTGCCGGTTGTTGATTGACGATGAAAGTTTCCACGTCCTCTGCTCGTATTGCCTTTGTTCCCTCTTCCTCTGTTTCGACCACGTGTTGGCCCATGCCAATAGCCGTTACTGCTTCCCGCTTGGACGCCATTTTGACACTCTCTCGCAAAGTGTCCTAATCTTCCACATCTGAAGCATCCTTCCTTTTTTGCAGAAAAAGCGTTGGTTTGCCTTTCTCCTCGATTGGATTTATTTTTCTTCTCTGCTATCTCTATTTTATTTTTTACATACGCTACCGTTTGATCCTCTTCTTTCAATGCGTCTATTATGTCCGCTATGTAGCTGTATTCTTCGGGTAACGTATTCAGCATGTAATTCAGCTTTTCCCTCTCACTTACTTGTGCGCCCGCACTTTTTAATTCATTGATTAATTTTTCAAAGCCGTTAAAGAATGATGCTGAATCACTGTAGTTCTCCAGTCTTATGTTTTCCAATCTCCTTCTGCATACGATCTGCAGTGCCGTCGACTCTTTCAAGTACATTTCATCGAACCTTTTTATTATATCATACGCCGTTTTTCCTTCCCTAACATACTCCAATTGTCTGTTCGATATTGCACTATAAATTATATTAATTGCCTTCAAGTCCTTTTTGTCCCAGTCTTCATCGTCTCTTTCGTTCTTCATTCTAGTTGTAACAACCTCGCATTCCTTATATTTGAGAAACATCGTGATTCTTTGCTTCCACATTCCATAATCCTCACCATCGAATATAGGTATCATGATTTCCGATCTCTCCATTTTAATTGATTCTTCTTTTTTTCTTTTCTTACTCAAGCGTTCCTACGTGCTCGAAGTATATTTTTTTCTCTGAAAGTTTTTTTTTTTTCTTTACTGAAAACTCACTCGCAAGATCGTAACCACGCACTAAATATCTTGCAAAACTAGTAACCACGCTCTGCTACCATGTTAAGGAAATTCGAGGATTTGGGAATACAAATAATTGACTATATTTCCCACACAACAGTTATACAACTATATTACTCTCTGAAGAACGTCTTGCACGCACGCTGGTCGCCAACCGACTATCCTCGATTCTTCTAACATCTGGCAAACAGTCTTTTGTCTCCACTAAGACCTTGACGCCCTCTAACCCTTACACACACACTCTCATGTACAGTATAAATGTATCACTTCCCTAACAGAAATAAAAACCAATAGCAACCCGACGCTACCGGGTTTTGCCTTTACGACTCAAGAAATAACCTTTGTGCTAACCAAAACTGGAGAACAGCCTTTGTGCGGATACACCCTGGTATCCACAGAACACCCCAAGCTCTTTTTCCTAAAAACGACTAAAGGAAATACATTTATACCCAAACGTAAAACAGCAGTCAAAAATTTGGATATATTCCCATACGTTAACTCAAAATTCATTTACGTAGAAAAACTGTCAGAAGACAAATAACGGCACTCTATCAGGATATATTGACACTAAGATGCATCTCGGAAAAGAAAATAATAGAGAATGCATTCAGTCTAGCAACTATATTACCTGATGAATTTGCGTATGCAATAACCAAAACTCCAGAACACATGGCTTTGGTCGCAGGAGAAGCAGTACACATAGTTAAATGCATTCCAGTTCAAGTGAAAGTAGGCAATGCCCTGGCCGCGCTGAGTGCACTCGAACCTAGATGGCCAGTCCGCAGACACCAGATGGAGATACAACATGGCCCTCCCTCTGAAAGACATCAAAGACAAACACAGAAAAAATTCAAAAAAATATTGGTGGATACCGAATCCATAATAAAATAAGAGAGAAAATCTTCTAAACCGATAAAACTCAATTCTGCCCCCGTACAACACAGGCGCAAACATCGTAATCACTGCAATTCGCCTTCTTTTAAAAGAAACTTATTTATTCAATATCCCCCTCCCCCTCCCCCTCCCCTTACCCCACCCCGCCCCCAAACACCACAGCACCCAAAAACATACTACCGAAGCGTCCTGTTTTGCGACCCAGTTTCCAGGACAAAAACAACAAGTAAGAACAAAATCACATAGAAGCTCCGCTCCTCCAGCGGCTTAAACCAAAAGATATATCCAACACGAAAAATGTAAAGCGTCAACAACATATTACAGCATGGCTACGTAGTACCGTTGCGCATCGGTACCTCTGCCTAAGATACCATTATATAAATTCACCGTTTATTGTGAACACTATAATGTATCCAAAATTGTATATTGGGTTTTAAATAAACAGCTTAAAAAAAAAAAAAGCTGAGTGCACTCGTTCCCGTTAGATCACGAAAGTTAAGCAGCGCCGGGCACGGATAGTACTTGGATGGGTGATCGCCTGGGATTCCGTGTGGCGTTGGCAGAGCGCGCTGGGCCCGCCGCGCCCCCCATGCGGTGGTTGACACGGATGCCAGCGCGAAGGTTCGTTTCTCAGAGGAGATTCCTGATCAAGTGTTGGAGGCTTTCCTACGCCACCATTCCTCAGATCAAGGGGGGGTACTTGTCCTGAAGTACTCTCATGGTGTTTAGATAGGTTTCGTGAAATGTATCCTGATGCTCCGTGTGTAGATTTTGACTTTACTTGGTAACAGTGCCTTATTTATTCATGTGTGCATATATGCCTAAATGTGTTCCCAGCGGGTGTTATTTTATTGGAGTGATTTTGTCTATATTCTTATATTTTATTTAATAAGATATGTTTTGTTTGTTGTTTTTCTCCCTTGCATTGACACGCGGTGAGTAGCGTCGGCTTCCGGATGACGGGTTGTGCATCTTGATTGTTGATTTGGTATATTATCATTACGTAGATTTTGATTACTATTTCCATGTGATTGTTTCCTCCGGTGTTTGATTTGATTTACTGTTATGAACATAGGTTTTGGTCATTTCGATATTAACGTTTAATGATGCATACGGAGGTATCTTCGTCAGAGGTTCCCATGCGGACTGTTCCAGTGCATATCTTGTTTTGTTTTCTTTTATTTAGTTTATGCTTTTTCGTTCATTTTTTATTCACTGCAAGTAGTATTCCAGCGCAAGAAGAAGAGGGGTTGTAACCAGCCACGAGAAACAAACCATGGATTAAAATCTTATAATAAATTATTAAACCCTTAACTACTCATGGTGAACGGATTAAGAAGAAATAATAAATGACAATTAATACAATACACAGTAGCAAAAATGTTAAAATCTGTTAACGAACAGTCACGAGAAAGGAAAACTGGATCGTAATCAGCTATCAACCCGTCCGTGATTGACGAATTAGAAGGAATATATGAAACACTGAAAGATAAAGGCAATACCCCGAAAGGAAAATCCCATTGTGACGCACTGACAAAATGAATCAACAAAAACTTCATAATAAAGCGAGACATGTTAATAATAAAATATTTTTGTTCTGTTACACAGAATGGGCGTTGAATTTAACAATCAGAAGAACCAATTGTTATACCTTCCGGATGGAATCTTACCTAAGGACTACCCGGATGCTTACGAGGAATTGTTATTCAGTTGTTGCGTCCATCTAATCCGCTCTGCTTACTAGTTCCAATATGTTTTTATTTGTCAAGACTGATTGGATCCGGAGGATCAAGAATTACACGAAGATACGCCAACACACTTGCTGTGTGGAGTACCGGAGCGAACTACAGCAAAGCATTGCCGAATGTGCGATATAGATATGTCACAGATACAACCCGCGACATCCAGTACTGAGTGTATAAACGCTTACATGGATCTTACCGAAACCGAAAAAAGTTTTCTGGCTTTTGGAAAGATAACTTGCCCCGTTGTCCCCCTAGATGACTACAATATCATTATCGACAACTTACACGGATAAATACATATACATATACATATTTATACATATACATACATATACATACATACATACACATGTCGGATCACGATTCGAATCTTGGGCGCGCGACGACTCTTCATGTGGACTAGCCATCGTTTCACAAAGCCGAGATTTTATTTACACGTATATACATGTCTATCACTAAGCTTAACAAATAATAGGTACAACTAATAATAAGTCTAACAAACACTAAGCCTAATGAATAATACGATCTACGAATAATTAAATTAAATAATACTATTAGCAATGTTTGAGTTCAAACGAATCCACGGTCACCGGGATAACTCCTTACTAAGCGAAACTAACTTAGACGCAAATGCGATAATCGAAAATGCTCGATGTATCACTCTCCAAGGCAATCGCAAGAATGCCAGCCTCGTGGAGATTTTTCTCCCTGT
The DNA here is from genome assembly GCF_011952255.1 of Bombus vosnesenskii. NCBI lineage: Eukaryota > Metazoa > Arthropoda > Insecta > Hymenoptera > Apidae > Bombus > Bombus vosnesenskii. The sequence continues at coordinate 1,774 of NW_022884216.1, read as the reverse complement.
ACGATTGCATTTTGTTTTCTATACCGGTTTGGAAGCATCGAGAAAGTTCCAAACGCCGTTGCTAGGCAGTTTCTGCCTGGAGTTTTGATTACTAATACAATGTATGTCCCATTGCATCGGCACCTCCGAGGCAACATCACACGTGGCTAGGCCCGCTCTCGAGGCCGCATGCCGCCACAACCACATTTCTCGGAAAACACATACAACCACTCCAGACCTCCGTTAGATAAAACATCCATCCCGTGACCGTGGCTACGTTCAGCGACCGATTGTCACCTCGAACCCAATCTCGCTTGTTACAAATCTTAAGCAATTGCAACTATAATAAAATCTAGGCTAAGGTACTAGAGGATGTTCCCAAAATTTTCAAGGAAAGGCTTCGGCTTTCCTTTCATCTCCGACATACATATAGTTGTAAATTACTATAGTAACGGGCCCAAGAAAGTAAGAATAAAAAAAAAGAAAAACAAAAACAACAACGCAATTGAAAACGTAACAATAACAATTAAAATATTTTTTTCGTGGCAGCGGTGGGATGCGCTCCACAGAGGATTAAAGTTCTTACGGTTATTGACAAAATATAATAGAGAATATGGCAACTCCATTAGAATCATTGAACGAAGACATGCTCTTGACATTGTCAGAAAAACTAAGAGCATGTGATGCAAATTTTCGAGTAATGAGCCGACATGAGTACAAAAACCAATGAATTACAAGACGACATGCGTTCACTCAAAACAAAAAAGGAAATCGAGACACCCGTGTCACTGCCGATAATTCCTCAGGTGACAATACCGACAGACGGTAGCCCCAACTAATCAAGTTAAAAGACGCGATCGAGTCAGTACCAATATTCGACAGACATCGACCCTCAGTATTTCAATTTTTAAGAGCATGCGAGCGCGCACGAAACATGATTCCGCGGCATCAGGAGCCTCAATTGGTAAAATTATTAATGAATAAGCTTCGCGGGCACGGGTACCTCGCCGTAGAGGACAGTCAGCTAAACAGTTTGGACGATTTCGGGAACAAATTAAAGGATATGTTCGGCCCAGGGAAATCCCTTAACGAATATAAGGGAGAATTAGGAACAATATTGGAACGACCGGGGGAAGACATACTAGACTATATAGATCGCATCAGAAACCTTAGGTTAGCAATAATGGACGGAGAAAGATGTGATTACGGTATTATATCTCAGGATGTTCAAGACACAATAGATTAGGACACAAGGGAGGCCTTCGTTAAGGGACTCCCAAACGAGGTATATTTGCGAGTAAAAATAGCGGGATACCATTCTTTAGAAGAACTCGTATCGCCAAGCCGTTAAAGCAACGCGAGAATTAAAACGAGCAAACGACAGAACGCAATACCAACGTCCGACACCTCCGAACAATTACAATCGTAACAACGTTCGTCCCCCGAGCAAGAGTAAAAACATCGGAAACAACCGCCAGGATCGAAGACCCATATCGCCGCCGCAAAATGGCCCAAACGCTCCGAGACAAAATGCGCTAACATGCAATTATTGCAAAAAACCTGGGCATTTGATAAAAGATTGTTATACATTCAAAGCCAGAGTAGACGCTAGGATAATCGGACCCTATGCATCGGAACAATCGGGAAACCGGGCACGTCCTTCGGGAGAATGGGGCGAGCCACGAAGGAACGATATTCCGAATCGCCCGAGAGTACAGGCAGTAGCAAGAAAGCCGGCGCCTACGCCAGTAAAACAAACACGAGCAGCGATCCCCGTAAAATCAACTACACGATC
>NW_022884215.1:0-20318 GCF_011952255.1 Bombus vosnesenskii | reverse complement strand
TAATTCACACTATAACTTATATCGGGTCTGGTATTTACACTAATATACAGCAATGCGCCAATTAAATTCTTGTATCCAATGTCCTCTCTATTTATCTCAGCTTTTTCAATTTTTAAGTTGGTCTCCATAGGTGTACAGTACAATTTGCTGTTATGTAATTTATATTTGATTGCTAATGATTCTATGTATTTCTTTTGGCTTAATCTCATTTCATTTTTTAAATAATCATACTCTATATTTATTCCAAGATATTCTTTTACTTCACCTAAATCTTTCATTTCAAATTTATCAGTTAATAATTTTTTTACACTTTGTATCTTCCCTTTGTTTTTACTACAAATCAACAAATCGTCTACGTATATTAACAAATAAACAACATTTTCTCCCTCTCCATAAGTATATAGGCACAGCCCTATATTGTTCTTCTTAAAACCTAATCTCGTCACATACTTATCAAAACACTCATACCAGTCCCTCGGACTTTCTTTTAACCCATAAAGCGCTTTCGATAATTTACAAACTCTATTCGTTCCGTCCGCATATCCCTTTGGTTGATTTACATATGCCTCCGAGCTTACTTCACCATTTAAAAAGGCAGTTTCTACATCCATTTGCTCAATTATTAATCCATTTTGACAACAATATGATAGCAATATCTTAAAGGTCTGATTACTCGCCACTGAAGAATATATGTCATCGGCTACGTTTCTTTGTTGAAATCCCCTTACCACTAATCTAGCCTTATACCTGTCCTCTGATTTTTTCGTGTAAACCCATTTTACATCTAATACTTCTTTGCCTTTTACCCTTTCTACCAATTTCCAAGTTTTATTCTTATAGAGACATTCTATTTCCTTATCCATAGCCTGTTTTCAAACTTCATTATTTTCGCAACAAATCTCCTCCTCAAATGTACGAGGGATATCTACTTTACAATAATTTGCATGCATCTCGCAAATATTTTCCTTTTCTGGATACCTTACTGGAGTTTTCTTAATACGTGTAGATCTCCTAGAAGTGTTTGAGCTTTCAATACTACTATTATTTTCATCTTTCCTACCTTCTAACTCTTCCTTATCCATACCGACCAATGAATAGTTATCTTCGCTATCATTTCTATCTGCCTCTGATGAATTTTCCTCAAAACCGATACATTTAGTGTCTGTCTCTATGACCTCTACATGTCTAGCTATTGTTATTTTCCCACCTAATAAGACTCTGTATCCTACTTCGCTATATCCTAATAGAATTCCCATATCTGCCTTCTTGTCCCATTTGGAAACTCTTTTTTGTTCTGGCCTTCTTACAAAAACTTTACTTCCATATAGATGTAGATTTTTAACACTTGGTTTTTTCCCGAAGAATATTTCAAAAGGTGTCCTTCTTTCTATAGTATTCGCTAATATTCGATTTTTCAAGTATGCCGCTGTACAAACTATTTCCGGCCAGTACCTTTTATGTACTTTCGTTTCCGCTAACAAGCAACGCGCCATGTCCATCACTGTTCTATTATACCTTTCCGCTGTCCCGTTTAATTCATGTACGTATGTTGGGCAATTATTTATTCTTATACCTTTTTCCCAGCAAATTTATAAATTCGATTATTTAAATATTCTTTACCATTATCGCATCTTAATATTTTTAACCTCTTGCCCGTTAAATTTTCGGCTTCATTTACGAACTGTACGAGAGAATCAAAGACCTCATCTTTTGATTTTATACAATAGATCCTAGCTATTTTACTATAATCATCGATAAATAAAATGAAATATTTTCCTCCATTGAATCCGGTAGTCTTAAAGGGACCACATACGTCCGTATGAATAATTTCCATTATTTCCCTAGCCTTAGTTCGATTATTTTTGAAAGGTAAGTTATGCATTTTGCTTTCTATACACACCCTACATTTCAAAAGTTCCTTTCCAAATTCATTCGGTATGCCAGTCACTAGCTGCTCTTTACCCAAAATCTCTAAATATTTAAAATTTACGTGTTCTAGCATTCTATGCCATCTTTCCTTTTTACTCATACCACTACGTTCGGCGCTGTTTACTAAGTGCTTCTTCCCTTTCAATATACTTTTTATTCTATATGTCCCATTCTCTTTGAACGCTACAGCTGTAAGTTTATTATCCTCATCTATTACTTTCGCAATATTTCCTTTTGAAATAACCGTATTCTTATTGTCTGTTAGTTTACCTAAACTAATCAAATTTGCGGACATTTCTTTCGCGTAAAATACTTTCCTCATATTTATTTCATTTTGTATTCCGAATGCTTCAAAATAACTTATAACATTCCCAACTTTTGTCGCTTTTATCGGTCTATTATCGCCTAAATATATATTTACCGGTTCTTTTAGGTCGATAGATTTATCGAAATAATTTATATTATTAATTATGTGATCGGTACAACCGCTATCTAATAACCACACTATTTCGTTCTTACTTATTTCATTCGTCTCACTGCTGTTTGCTGCGTGCGCCGTTGCTGTCCATATGCCTGCTCTTGAGTTTCCATGCTCGCCCGTGCTGGTTGTTGATTGACGATGAAAGTTTCCACGTCCTCTGCTCGTATTGCCTTTGTTCCCTCTTCCTCTGTTTCGACCACGTGTTGGCCCATGCCAATAGCCGTTACTGCTTCCCGCTTGGCCGCCATTTTGACACTCTCTCGCAAAGTGTCCTAATCTTCCACATCTGAAGCATCCTTCCTTTTTTGCAGAAAAGGCGTTGGTTTGCCTTTCTCCTCGATTGGATTTATTTTTCTTCTCTGCTATCTCTATTTTATTTTTTACATACGCTACCGTTTGATCCTCTGCTTTCAATGCGTCTATTATGTCCGCTATGTAGCTGTATTCTTCGGGTAACGTATTCAGCATGTAATTCAGCTTTTCCCTCTCACTTACTTGTGCGCCCGCACTTTTTAATTCATTGATTAATTTTTCAAAGTCGTTAAAGAATGATGCTGAATCACTGTAGTTCTCCAGTCTTATGTTTTCCAATCTCCTTCTGCATACGATCTGCAGTGCCGTCGACTCTTTCAAGTACATTTCATCGAACCTTTTTTTTATATCATACGCCGTTTTTCCTTCCCTAACATACTCCAATTGTCTGTTCGATATTGCACTATAAATTATATTAATTGCCTTCAAGTCCTTTTTGTCCCAGTCTTCATCGTCTCTTTCGTTCTTCATTCTAGTTGTAACAACCTCGCATTCCTTATATTTGAGAAACATCGTGATTCTTTGCTTCCACATTCCATAATCCTCACCATCGAATATAGGTATCATGATTTCCGATCTCTCCATTTTAATTGATTCTTCTTTTTTTTTTCTTTTCTTACTCAAGCGTTCCTACGTGCTCGAAGTATATTTTTTCCTCTGAAAGTTTTTTTTTCTTTACTGAAAACTCACTCGCAAGATCGTAACCACGCACTAAATATCTTGCAAAACTAGTAACCACGCTCTGCTACCATGTTAAGGAAATTCGAGGATTTGGGAATACAAATAATTGACTATATTTCCCACACAACAGTTATACATCTATATTCCACTTTGAAGAACGTCTTGCACGCACGCTGGTCGCCAACCGACTATCCTCGATTCTTCTAACATCTGGCAACAGTCTTTTGTCTCCACTAAGACCTTGACGCCCTCTAACCCTTACACACACACTCTCATGTACAGTATAAATGTATCACTTCCCTAACAGAAATAAAAACCAATAGCAACCCGACGCTACCGGGTTTTGCCTTTACGACTCAAGAAATAACCTTTGTGCTAACCAAAACTGGAGAACAGCCTTTGTGCGGATACACCCTGTTATCCACAGAACACCCCAAGCTCTTTTTCCTAAAAACGACTAAAGGAAATACATTTATACCCAAACGTAAAACAGCAGTCAAAAATTTGGATATATTCCCATACGTTAACTCAAAATTCATTTACGTAGAAAAACTGTCAGAAGACAAATAACGGCACTCTATCAGGATATATTGACACTAAGATGCATCTCGGAAAAGAAAATAATAGAGAATGCATTCAGTCTAGCAACTATATTACCTGATGAATTTGCGTATGCAATAACCAAAACTCCAGAACACATGGCTTTGGTCGCAGGAGAAGCAGTACACATAGTTAAATGCATTCCAGTTCAAGTGAAAGTAGGCAATGCCCTGGCCGCGCTGAGTGCACTCGAACCTAGATGGCCAGTCCGCAGACACCAGATGGAGATACAACATGGCCCTCCCTCTGAAAGACATCAAAGACAAACACAGAAAAAATTCAAAAAAATATTGGTGGATACCGAATCCATAATAAAATAAGAGAGAAAATCTTCTAAACCGATAAAACTCAATTCTGCCCCCGTACAACACAGGCGCAAACATCGTAATCACTGCAATTCGCCTTCTTTTAAAAGAAACTTATTTATTCAATATCCCCCTCCCCCTCCCCCTCCCCTTACCCCACCCCGCCCCCAAAACACCACAGCACCCAAAAACATACTACCGAAGCGTCCTGTTTTGCGACCCAGTTTCCAGGACAAAAACAACAAGTAAGAACAAAATCACATAGAAGCTCCGCTCCTCCAGCGGCTTAAACCAAAAGATATATCCAACACGAAAAATGTAAAGCGTCAACAACATATTACAGCATGGCTACGTAGTACCGTTGCGCATCGGTACCTCTGCCTAAGATACCATTATATAAATTCACCGTTTATTGTGAACACTATAATGTATCCAAAATTGTATATTGGGTTTTAAATAAACAGCTTAAAAAAAAAAAAAGCTGAGTGCACTCGTTCCCGTTAGATCACGAAAGTTAAGCAGCGCCGGGCACGGATAGTACTTGGATGGGTGATCGCCTGGGATTCCGTGTGGCGTTGGCAGAGCGCGCTGGGCCCGCCGCGCCCCCCATGCGGTGGTTGACACGGATGCCAGCGCGAAGGTTCGTTTCTCAGAGGAGATTCCTGATCAAGTGTTGGAGGCTTTCCTACGCCACCATTCCTCAGATCAAGGGGGGGTACTTGTCCTGAAGTACTCTCATGGTGTTTAGATAGGTTTCGTGAAATGTATCCTGATGCTCCGTGTGTAGATTTTGACTTTACTTGGTAACAGTGCCTTATTTATTCATGTGTGCATATATGCCTAAATGTGTTCCCAGCGGGTGTTATTTTATTGGAGGGATTTTGTCTATATTCTTATATTTTATTTAATAAGATATGTTTTGTTTGTTGTTTTTCTCCCTTGCATTGACACGCGGTGAGTAGCGTCGGCTTCCGGATGACGGGTTGTGCATCTTGATTGTTGATTTGGTATATTATCATTACGTAGATTTTGATTACTATTTCCATGTGATTGTTTCCTCCGGTGTTTAATTTGATTTACTGTTATGAACATAGGTTTTGGTCATTTCGATATTAACGTTTAATGATGCATACGGAGGTATCTTCGTCAGAGGTTCCCATGCGGACTGTTCCAGTGCATATCTTGTTTTGTTTTCTTTTATTTCGTTTATGCTTTTTCGTTCATTTTTTATTCACTGCAAGTAGTATTCCAGCGCAAGAAGAAGAGGGGTTGTAACCAGCCACGAGAAACAAACCATGGATTAAAATCTTATAATAAATTATTAAACCCTCAACTACTCATGGTGAACGGATTAAGAAGAAATAATAAATGACAATTAATACAATACACAGTAGCAAAAATGTTAAAATCTGTTAACGAACAGTCACGAGAAAGGAAAACTGGATCGTAATCAGCTATCAACCCGTCCGTGATTGACGAATTAGAAGGAATATATGAAACACTGAAAGATAAAGGCAATACCCCGAAAGGAAAATCCCATTGTGACGCACTGACAAAATGAATCAACAAAAACTTCATAATAAAGCGAGACATGTTAATAATAAAATATTTTTGTTCTGTTACACAGAATGGGCGTTGAATTTAACAATCAGAAGAACCAATTGTTATACCTTCCGGATGGAATCTTACCTAAGGACTACCCGGATGCTTACGAGGAATTGTTATTCAGTTGTTGCGTCCATCTAATCCGCTCTGCTTACTAGTTCCAATATGTTTTTATTTGTCAAGACTGATTGGATCCGGAGGATCAAGAATTACACGAAGATACGCCAACACACTTGCTGTGTGGAGTACCGGAGCGAACTACGGCAAAGCATTGCCGAATGTGCGATATAGATATGTCACAGATACAACCCGCGACATCCAGTACTGAGTGTATAAACGCTTACATGGATCTTACCGAAACCGAAAAAAGTTTTCTGGCTTTTGGAAAGATAACTCGCCCCGTTGTCCCCCTAGATGACTACAATATCATTATCGACAACTTACACGGATAAATACATATACATATACATATTTATACATATACATACATATACATACATACATACACATGTCGGATCACGATTCGAATCTTGGGCGCGCGACGACTCTTCATGTGGACTAGCCATCGTTTCACAAAGCCGAGATTTTATTTACACGTATATACATGTCTATCACTAAGCTTAACAAATAATAGGTACAACTAATAATAAGTCTAACAAACACTAAGCCTAATGAATAATACGATCTACGAATAATTAAATTAAATAATACTATTAGCAATGTTTGAGTTCAAACGAATCCACGGTCACCGGGATAACTCCTTACTAAGCGAAACTAACTTAGACGCAAATGCGATAATCGAAAATGCTCGATGTATCACTCTCCAAGGCAATCGCAAGAATGCCAGCCTCGTGGAGATTTTTCTCCCTGTACGATTGCATTTTGTTTTCTATACCGGTTTGGAAGCATCGAGAAAGTTCCAAACGCCGTTGCTAGGCAGTTTCTGCCTGGAGTTTTGATTACTAATACAATGTATGTCCCATTGCATCGGCACCTCCGAGGCAACATCACACGTGGCTAGGCCCGCTCTCGCGGCCGCATGCCGCCACAACCACATTTCTCGGAAAACACATACAACCACTCCAGACCTCCGTTAGATAAAACATCCATCCCGTGACCGTGGCTACGTTCAGCGACCGATTGTCACCTCGAACCCAATCTCGCTTGTTACAAATCTTAAGCAATTGCAACTATAATAAAATCTAGGCTAAGGTACTAGAGGATGTTCCCAAAATTTTCAAGGAAAGGCTTCGGCTTTCCTTTCATCTCCGACATACATATAATTGTAAATTACTATAGTAACGGGCCCAAGAAAGTAAGAATAAAAAGAAAAGAAAAACAAAAACAACAACTCAATTGAAAACGTAACAATAACAATTAAAATATTTTTTTCGTGGCAGCGGTGGGATGCGCTCCACAGAGGATTAAAGTTCTTACGGTTATTGACAAAATATAATAGAGAATATGGCAACTCCATTAGAATCATTGAACGAAGACATGCTCTTGACAGTGTCAGAAAAACTAAGAGCATGTGATGCAAATTTTCGAGTAATAAGCCGACATGAGTACAAAGACCAATGAATTACAAGACGACATGCGTTCACTCAAAACAAAAAAGGAAATCGAGACACCCGTATCACTGCCGATAATTCCTCAGGTGACAATACCGACAGACGGTAGCCCCAACTAATCAAGTTAAAAGACGCGATCGAGTCAGTACCAATATTCGACAGACATCGACCCTCAGTATTTCAATTTTTAAGAGCATGCGAGTGCGCACGAAACATGATTCCGCGGCATCAGGAGCCTCAATTGGTAAAATTATTAATGAATAAGCTTCGCGGGCACGGGTACCTCGCCGTAGAGGACAGTCAGCTAAACAGTTTGGACGATTTCGGGAACAAATTAAAGGATATGTTCGGCCCAGGGAAATCCCTTAACGAATATAAGGGAGAATTAGGAACAATATTGGAACGACCGGGGGAAGACATACTAGACTATATAGATCGCATCAGAAACCTTAGGTTAGCAATAATGGACGGAGAAAGATGTGATTACGGTATTATATCTCAGGATGTTCAAGACACAATAGATTAGGACACAAGGGAGGCCTTCGTTAAGGGACTCCCAAACGAGGTATATTTGCGAGTAAAAATAGCGGGATACCATTCTTTAGAAGAACTCGTATCGCCAAGCCGTTAAAGCAACGCGAGAATTAAAACGAGCAAACGACAGAACGCAATACCAACGTCCGACACCTCCGAACAATTACAATCGTAACAACGTTCGTCCCCCGAGCAATAGTAAAAACATCGGAAACAACCGCCAGGATCGAAGACCCATATCGCCGCCGCAAAATGGCCCAAACGCTCCGAGACAAAATGCGCTAACATGCAATTATTGCAAAAAACCTGGGCATTTGATAAAAGATTGTTATACATTCAAAGCCAGAGTAGACGCTAGGATAATCGTACCCTAGGCATCGGAACAATCGGGAAACCGGGCACGTCCTTCGGGAGAATGGGGCGAGCCACGAAGGAACGATATTCCGAATCGCCCGAGAGTACAGGCAGTAGCAAGAAAGCCGGCGCCTACGCCAGTAAAACAAACACGAGCGGCGATCCCCGTAAAATCAACTACACGATCTACAACAAAAACCAGAGCGAATGTAAAGCCGGCTGTAAAACCAACGGAACCACCACCAAATACTGTGGGAAAACCTTCCTGCTGGATCAAAAAGAGAAGAAAATACGAGAAGAATTGACAAAAGAAAATCACCAAGGATCGGACTCAGATTTGGACTCTCCGGATTGTTCCAATAAAAATGAACGGAACTCCAAGTACTCCCACCGCTAGAATAGTCTCCCCAGATTTAAAAACTAAGACAAATTTACTATTAGACTCCGGATCAGAAATCAATATTGTTACGTTTTTGTTTGGTTCGTTTTGGTTGTGTTGCCGTTAATTTTTGAATTCAGATTAAATTGTAGTGTTGTCCGTTATTTAATGCGATTGACAATTAAACTCCACGTTTCGGGTGACCTGCTACGCGCAGGAGTACTGGCACGGGAGAGGATTAAAGTTGGTGAAAATAAATGTTCGCTTAATCCTATTATATTATTAGACAAATATTCTTCACAAAAAATGTTTATTCATATCCTAATTGGAAATTGACAGAATTGTCGTTGAAATTTCAAATACTCGAAGTTACTCGAATCGTTCGCAATATGTTTTCACTCTTATTAATTACAAGATTTTAATTTGATAGATTTGCGATAATTTACAAATTGACAAATGCAAACACGTCGATTAACAAGACTAACAAGAACTGGGGATCTGAGGAACTCTGAACTAAGGAATTATCTCTCTCTCTCTTCTATGTCGCTACGCTTATTTATATGTCGGAGATGAAAGAACACCGGAGCCTTTGAAACTTTGGATAATCCCGCAACATTGTAACCTAGAGTCTACTATAGCTGTAATTGAACAATTGTAGTTACTCAATCCGATTGTAATTGTTCGAGAGTTGTGATAATGAGCTTGGGCTCGAGGCGACAGTCAATCGCCGAACGTAGCCGCGGTCACGGGATGAACGCATTGTCTAACAAAGGCATGGAATAATTCTATAGCTCTCTTTAAAAAGGAAATAGTTGTAACACTCGACAGTACACATTCCAACGGTCTCTGTCCCGTAGCTCGCCACACGCAGACCCTATTCTTCGAGTAAGATGATTGCCAGATGTCGATGCGTCTCCGCAGTATATGTTCAGCTAGCTCGAGGGCCCGTTATAAATCTTAAGATTTAGTTAACTAAAGTCCTTCAAACAGACGAACGGTCTTTGTCCCAACTACGGGAAGATAGGGGAGACATATTTTTCAACGAGCGGCGTCTCCCACTAGCAACTTTCCCTCGAGGGCGGCTGGCATCTTTTTCTAACCACCGATATGGAGATTGACCAATTAGCAGCAACGCCAATTTCCCTTACTTTCTGAACGAAGGCTTTTCTCGACGAATCCGATGATCTCGTGTCCTTAGACACACCCCATTCTAGTTTTCCTCTGTGGCATCATCGGGGCGGGAAAGACATTCTCGCTCGCGACCTCATTGATGAAAGGAGTAACCCTTTACGACCAGTGAATATTACGCGTCCGACTTAGATTTTGTGAGTACGTCCATCTATCATCCCGTCGACCGCGGATTCGTTATTGAACCTAGGATCATTGTCATTAGTTTCTCGAGTACCTAACTACCACGGTAACTTGTCCGGTTCTATAATAATCGTATTTGCACTAGTCAATGTCTTCTCTATTGCATAACGACAACGTGTAACCCAAACGAAGATTCGTTTCACGCCCCTAACCCTAATTCTAATGAAAACCCGACATATATAATGTGTAATAATTAGAAGATATCTTAATGTATACATATTTTTAATTTTTTTATTGTTACTGAAGTTACAGTTATTGAAGTGTGCTATTCATTAAATGTGTTTAGGGAAAGTTCGGTCACCGAGATCACGCTGTTGAACAGTTTGCGAACAATCATTGGATAGATGGAAGGAATTACGGTTTAGGACCTGCATGGCCAAATTTTTATGTCCTCTGTTTGGAACCAACTCTATTCTATTCGCGAACAAAGATTCACGATGGAAGTATCCGTCAGAGAGGTTGTCCTCTGCAACTTCACATTGTGAACAGTCCTTGAAGCTGTTTGCGAAGTAACAGCAAGCAAAAGAGTTCTATTCGAAAACCAATTGGGGAGCAATTTACGAAGTTCAGTGGTTGGCCAGCGGGCACTGATCTTTAGACGAGCGCTTTACTCCAATGGTATCTCGTAAGATCGAGAGTGGACAGCGATCGTGGGCGTGTAGAAATTTACAGGTTACTATCTTTAAAGAGATTTATCAAAGAACAGAAATATCAAATAACAATATTTGTACAAGGAATATAGTAATATTAATAGAATAGCTAAAATGGCAATCATTTTAATCATAATAATATACTATAATGATGGAAGCTAGAACACAAAAGTTTATAATATTATGAAAGGCTTTCGAATATGTAGAATAATTGAAATCCTTAGAATCTGTTTTATCAATCAATCCGTAGATAGACCTTAAATGGCAGACCCCGCAGAACTTAGAACTGAACTCTGCTCCTCTCTAGCTCATTAAATTTTGGGTGATTCTTGAATCAACGTCTGTGTTTAACCTGAAGTAAGTCTTTAAACCGCAGTGTTGCTAATTTGTTGCTAATTTATATATACAGTTACGTGCAAAAGTTTTTGATAACATCGTTTTACGATAGAAATCTTATAATATAATGGAGTTAACTTGCTCTTTGTCGTAAAATATTGTTGATACCTTGTAGCTATGCCTTTCGCAAGGATAATAGCAGCAACGTGGCCGGTTTTCTTTAGAGCATTATTTTGGCCAGGCCAGGTCAGAATTTCTTTGTCTTTGAAGGTAACTAGTGTCTAATAAGACATTTTCTGAGCGCCGACGTTGACATGCGAATGACATCTCATTGTCCGAGCTTCTCTGAGGCACCGCGATCTCTTCCCAAATTCATTGCCGGAATGACGAGACCTCTTGGAATGATCCACACCTCTTGAAGTCGCCCTAAGGTTGGACCCGCCACCGTCGCCTGGAAGAGATTAACCTCATTTTCGAGGATACGCATCGTTTCACGCAGAAGCGCGTATATTCTAACCGGTCGTACTTTATGGGATGGCTGCCTGAGCCTATGAACATAGGTAGCCTTCAGGCCTTTAGAAGGAGTGACATCTGCACCTCCTCTATCTCCCGCATAATCTCAGCGCCAATGTCGGTAGTTATTCGGACAATTATAGCGCCCTTGACATTGGATACCTGTTCAGAGTCGTCCCCAGAAAGGATAATATGACGACTTAAACTTGTTTTATTAGTTATCAAATGTCCATATCGTAAATTATTATGATTAGTTTATTAATGATAAATGGATTAAACAGATGTTAATTAAACAGAAAACAGTGGTTATTAAACATGACCCAATTGCACTAAACGTATAATAATTAAAACAATTAGATAATTAATTAACAATTCGTCAACGCAAATTCAACTCTCTTTTAACAACACCATCTTGATAACGCAATCCGCACTCTCGGACTTCTCAATTCATACTCCTGTTAATTCGTTTATCGTCCCCTCGCATCCCCTTGTCTTTTGTCATAGCCCCAGTACGCATATGCTGAGCAACCGCTTGTTTATAATTCACACCTAGGCAACCGCTTGTTTACGATCCGCACAACACCTCTTAGGCCCCTCGTGCATGATACTACATTCGGCCGTACCTGACAATCACATCTGCCCTCGGATGTGCTCATCATCACTAATTTCACCCTCACCTCTGACTTCAACAACGTTCCACCATTTCATGCGATTAGCCGCCGTGGTTGTTGTTCGTGACCCTTCGTGTTCGCCCTCTCGTTGTACCACATAGCAGTCATTCCGCAAGACTTTTACCACGCGGTACGGCCCAAGGAACTGCGACTGCAACTTCGGACCAGGACCTGCGTCCTCTCGACCGCCACTAAATCTCCTGTCTTATACGCTGTTGCCTCTTTACGTCTCTTGTTAAACGTCCGTCTGTTTTTAGCTTGAATTTCCTCGATCCGTTTTTTTGCCTTTACGCGTAGCTGATCTCGCTCCTCCTAGAACATCACGGCCCACTCGTCTTCGACCAGCTGCGCGCATTCTCATCCGCGTTCCAAACAAGAGTTGGAACGGGGTAACATTCCTACTTCTGCTGGTGGTTGCGTTCAAATACCTTTGCGCTATCTCTAGGTGTAACCACTTGTCTGGTGTTGGCGCAGACAAATTCGTCAATAGGGGATTAAGCGTCCGTTTCACTCTTTCTACTTGTGCATTGTAGTCCAGCCGTGCTGTATACCTTTCTCATTCCAATAATCCTCAAAGGCAACGGCTGTGAATATCGTCCCGCGATCCGAGATAATTCTTCTCGAATTTCCGAAACCTACAGATCGCTTCCTCAAATGGCGAATAACTTCCGCAGAACTTGTTGATTTTGTGGAATACAACCAAACGAACTTTGTGAAGGCATCAATCGCCACGAAGATATACCGGTACCTTTTCTTCGTAGATGGCAATGGTCCAAGATGATCGACACGATAAGTGTCAAATGACAACTTCTCCTTGTCAATAGGGTTCAGGAACTCCTCTCGTTTTCCTTATTTTTTCTCCGCAAGGATACAATCGATGCAACTCTGCACTACCTTATCCACCTTCTCGCGCATGCCCACAAACCGATAGTCCCTTTTTAATAACGCTTCCGTTTTAGTGATGCCCAGCTGGCCGTGTTCGTGAGCTCGTCGAACCACTCGAGTCTGCATTGACTTTGGCACGCCCAGCAATGGTATCTCCTTTATTTCTTTGTACAAAACTTCGTCCTTTGAAACGTATCCGCCAGCTTCGTGCTGTTCGATGTTGCCCCGGATCTACCGCAGATTATCTTCTTGCAAATGCGGCTTCCTTAGCCGTGCAACAATCCTTTGTTCGTCCTCGTCTAGCAGCATGACCATGAGCAACGGATTTCGACTTAGCGCGTCGACGTGCAGTATGCTCCTCCCTGGCCTAATTGAATTGCTCTAAAAGAATTGCCCACTTCGCAACACGCTCTGGTCCTTCTTCTCCTCCTTTCTTCCCTTTTTCTCCTGACCTCCATCCCCCTTTCTTTAGAAAGCCGGCATTTCATCGCCTTTGTGCAGAAATCATAAAACCTATCCCAAAACCGCTCCTCCGCGGCCATCTTCTCAACGGCCCGGTTCTCCACTTTAAAGTCTTCACCGATCGCGACCTCCAACTCCGTTCTCTCCTCCGTCCATCTAGGGCACCAAAAGAGCACATGTTCGGCGTCATCCAGCACCGCACCACAATCCCAACAACTGGTGTGCGACTCTTTGCCGATCCTATGACGGTACCAGTTAAAGATACCGTGTTACGTAAGGATCTGCATCTGTATGGTAGTTGATCTTCCTCTTTCTTTTGCAGAAGATCAGCGGATCTTCTACCAGTCTCGTAGTTCAATTGTGGGTTTGTGGAACGCCCACTCCAATCTCCACCTGTCCTCTGCCTCCGTCTCCAAATCCTTCATTTCTTCTTGCCCAACATGTGCCATTTCTTCAGGGCTCTCGTTGATCCGCCTCTTCACTCCATACTGCTTCCACCGCAACCATGCCTTGATGTAAATCGGCATGCTACCGGTGAGCACACACAGACCCCCATGTGACACCGTACGGTAGGCGGTAGACATACGGATCAACGCCGCCCTTTATGCCCTTCTCATGATCGTCCTATTTGTTTCTCTTCCCAGGGAGGAGGCCCATATCGGTGCGCCATATAGAACCACAGACTCCCAGATACCATAATACAGTCTCCTGACTAAATCGTTGGGCCCGCCGACGTCTGGGAGTAGGCTCCGTATAGCACCCAAGAACCGTTCCGCTTTATCACAAACTGCTTTGAGGTGGGGGAGAATCCCCTAGCACTATCCAACACTACCCCTAAGTACTTCACAACACGGCTAGTGGAAATCTCGCCCCCATCCCCCACGTCGAAGTTAAAAATCGTCGGTATACTCTTCCTTGTTAAGAGGATAACCTCCGTCTTCCCCCTGGCCAGGTGCACTCCAGTCTCGCAGCACCACCTAGTGGCCAAGGCTATGATCGCCTTTATCTTCTCATTGACGCCGTGGAACCCTCAGAGCTTGAGTAGAGCCGCCAGATCGTCGGCGAACGCTACTGCTTCGGTATCCTTCTCCCGGTCCAGCGCTTCCAGCACCTCGTCATACACGAGATTCCACAGTAACGGTCCTAAGACCGATCCCTGCGGAACCCCCGTGTAGACCTTCCTCCCTACGACACCGTCACGACAGTGTATCAGTATTCTCCTCTCAGCCAGATAGTCCGCTAACAACTCCTGTAGCCGTCCCGGTAGCCGTCTCCTTCGATCCTCCTCCATTATCCTCTCCCACCTTAGAGTGTAGAAGGCGTGCTTCACATCAAGGGCGACCAGAACACACGCCAGGCCCTTCCTTCTGCACTCTTCAGCAACTGCGACCGTCCTATCCAGGGCTTCAAGAGTCCCCCTCCTTTATGAAGAAAGCCATACTGGTCCCTATGAAAGGGATCCAGACCAACGCTCCTTTCGATGAGCATTTTCAGCGTATGCTTCCACACCTTTCTCAACGCCGACAGTATGCTAATCGGCCTATACGCCGATGACGTCGCAGGATCTTTGCCAGGCTTGGGTATTAGTACCACCCTAGCCTATTTCCATACCGCCGGTATTTTTCCATAGGTATTTATTCCGTTGAGCACTGTCAGGAGAACACTAGGCTTTTGCTCCGCCAATAATCTCACTACAGTGCCAGGAATCCCATCCACTCCAGCCGCCTTCCTGGAATCGCATTTCCCAACGGCCATCCTCATGTCTACTTCCTCGATGCCTAACCCTCCTTCTTCGCCAGGTAGGATCGATGTCTCTTCCTGTGCAGTTCGCTTCTTCCAACTCACCTCCTTGCTGCGCCCGATCGCCCTTTTCAGCCGCCTCCTAGCATCCTTGAATTCGGCCACCAGGACCTCGGCATCATCCTTGCGGGCCGCCACCGCTCGCTGGGCTCTTTTTCTAGCTCTTAGAGTTCGCTCCTTAACGTAGCGAGCTCATCGCTCCACCAATAGTTGGCGCTCCTCTTCGCACTCGCCGCGTATCTCCTCTTCAAGTCCACGGCACACGTATGCTCCAGACTCATGTGCAGCCCTTCGCCGCATGCCGTCTCGTCAAATTTAAAACCATTTTCGTCATAGACTCCGTCATATTTGTTTAAAAAACCCTCTACACCCATCTCTTTTGTCAAATATTTAAAGGCGCCACCCTCCACTCGCTTAATATTATCCCTAAACTTATGCTCAATATAAAAATGGTCAGAGGCTGAGTACCAACCTAGGACCCTACTCCCCCTCCAACTCAGCCTTATTCGTCTATTAACACTAAGTATATCCGGGAAACTAGTCCTTTCATTTCTCAGAAAGGAATAGTTTCCCGTCGTCCTAATAGGTATAAGCTCGTTCCTCGTTGTAACGTCCAGCAGACATGTTCCCCTACGGTCCGTCTTAGACCCCCCCCCCCACCGAGGATTTTGCATTAAAGTCACCGGCAACCATAATCGCCGGTGCTCTTTTTCTCCCCTCCTTTATGATCCCTTCCAGTTCCTTCAAATAATCGTTGAACGGGCCCTTACTCTTATTAGAGGAACAATACCCACTGACGCAAAATACGTCACAAACCCTGAACCCTACAATCCCTACATTTCTTATCAGGGTCTCGCATGCCGCATGTTTTCCATTAAACAGGGTGACCCATATCGATGCATCCCCATCCTCGTCATTAAACCAAAATGGCAACTGCCTATAGGGCTCGGAGATGACCACAATGTCCACCCTGCTTTCGCATACGCACTGCATCATTAGGTCTTGCGCAAGCCTGCATCTATTTAGATTTATTTGTAGAACCCTAACTGGGCCCCCGTCTATTCCTAACACCTAAACGCTCCATAGGGCACGCCAACGAACCCGTTACATGCCTTGCATTTATGCCACCATGTTTCAGACACATTGCGCATCTCGGCTCTTTATCACAATCTCTCATTATATGCCCAGCGCTGCCGCTCCTCCTACACAACTCCCTGCCATGACATGCAACAGTACACCCTGCCGCCACATGCCCCAACATGTGGCACCTATAACAACGCCGAATATTAGCTAACTGCCTGACAGAAGCTATCGTTAACCCCGTTCTCAGCCTCCTCTCTCTCGTCACTAGGCACTCCACTCGCTGGGCGGACCACCACCGCCTCTTGCGTGCCCCATGGTGCCGCTTTTATAGATTTGACTTCTATATCCGCATTCTCCTCAATTGCCGACTGCGACCTGATCTCGTCCACCAGCTCTTCTTTGCTGGTGAGGGGATCGATGTTCCTTATTTGTAGGGTCGCCCTGTTCACCAGAGCGGCCACCTTCGTACTATCACTAAAGGCGGCTCTCAATTTGGCCGCCTCCTCGCTAACCACCACCGTCCTATCGAATTCGATTAGGCCCGCTCTCGTCCTACGGACCCCCGTGGCTCCCTCCAATGAACTCCTCACCTCCATTATCCTCTTATAAACATGAAGCCATTCGCAACCTTCCCTTCCTCCACCTTAATTAGAATGGCTTCCTTCCTCCTCCTGTTCCTTAGTACGCTCTCTCTTCGGCACCAACCTGCCGTTTATTTCCCGGACGCACCATCGGGGTAGCTTGCTCTAAGGAAGCTTTCCTCTTCCTCTTCCTTTTTTCTACCCTCATCCACCCTTCGGAGTCCTCGCTGAAGTCATCCCTTATCGCTCTGTTCTCCCTCCCACACGCCTCGGCGTATGTGACCCCTCCTCTTCGGGGCCTCTTATACTCCCCAACTCTCATAATTTCAGCCGGCGATACTATCTTTCTTTTTGGGTATCCGCCCTTAGCTATCGTCACTTCTCTCTTTATCTCTGCCCTGTCTGCCCTTTTTTTAACCTCGACAGGCTCTCTCCTTCTCTTTCTTCCTGTTTCCTTGTGATCCCCACACTGCTCCAAGGAAGACAGGATGCTTTTCATCAGGTTGCCATGTCAGCACATGCCCTGTCACGATCAATCCTTTGAAAACTGCGTTTATGAATTTCTGGAAAACAGCTGGTGAATTGCATAATCCGAACGGCACACTAATAAATTCATACTGTAGGAACTGTAAATGCTGTATATTTCCTGCTACTTTCTCCGACATGAACACGAAAGAATCTATTCTTGGGGTCCAACGTACTGAATACTATCGATCCCTGTGACAAATCTAATTGATCCTCGATCAAGGGTAGCGGGTATCTGTCTTTCACTACCTTTCGATTCAGTCGCCTATAGTCGACGCAAATTCTAGTTGAACCATCTTTTTTTTCAATCAACGCGATCCGGCTTGCATAGTCGAGCGTTTGCATTGCTTCGAGCGTTTTCTGCGGCTTATAATTTCGAATCAGATTCTCTATCGCCTGCTTGTATTGTATATTCGTGATATGGGACAAATCTACCTCATGCCTCCCCCACTCGCAACTTTAGCACTCAAATACCTGAAGGCTCTTTCTGGGATTCTTCCGGGTATCCTTAATTTACCAATTTTTATTGCCGGGTCTTTAATAAACCAGGTGTCTTTTTCGCTATTACCTGGAACATTTGACTTTTCTCTGCTGATATTTTCATGCCCCGACCTCTCCAGGTATTTCTGAAGCTCGTCTATCTGGCTTTGTGCCGCCCTCGTATTTTCACCAAGCAAGACGATATCGTCTGCGAAGGCCACCACAGAGACTTTGTTCCCTTCATTTATATTAATGCCTCCGATATTCTTTTCGATTACTTCAAGCAGCGGTTCGAGACACAAGTAAAATAGCAGCGGTCATAAAGGATCACCCTGCTTGCCTCCTCTGAGAACTTCTACCTCGACCTCTATATTATTATTCGTTTTGATCGTAGTTTTACATCCTTTGTACATTTCATTTATAATTTCAATTATGGGGGTCGGAACGCCTTTTCTCGCCAGACATGGTTTTATAGCTGAATGGGGTATAGTATCGAAGGCCTTAGAGATGTCCAATATTGTGAAAATTCCCCTTCGATTTATTTTACTATAATTTAAGGCTGCGCTCATTAGGTCAATATTGATTTTACATCCACTTTCGGATGTAAATCCTTTGTGCCTTTGTTGAGAATTGTGGATCTTTGAAGCCGAAATAATGTTATAGGAACATTAAATGTATATTGACAGTTATTACTAAAATAATGATATATTTATTACATGAACGATTCTATATATATTTATCAATTCACACTTGCACGCGTCTCAGAACCTTCTACACCCGACTCTTCATCGACGACTCTTAACCGACTGACTGTTTACATTCCTTTGTTTCGAGACGCTGCGCACACACACATACTTCCACACACTGATATATACATATAAGTATTTCTACTACGCACTTAACTCAGTCCAGCACAGAAAATTACACATATCTCAACACCCCTCCTTAATTTTTTGTGCTGCATATTTATAGTGGGTCTCGTTGTAACTGTTTTGAAATCGAGTTAAATAATTTACACTATAGCTAACGTCTAATCTTGTTTCAGTACTAATATATAACAAAGCTCCTATGAGATTTCTATATCTTATATCGTCTAAAGCTGATTGTGCGGGTTCTAAACTTAAGTTTTGTTCCATTGGTGTAAAATATAATTTACTGTTTTCTATATTATAATGTTTCGCTAATGACTCTATATAACTACTTTGATCCAGTTTCATCTCACACTTCTTATTATCGTATTCAATGTTTATTCCTAAGTAAGTCTTTACTTCACCTAAGTCCTTCATCAAAAATTTGTTTGACAATTTTTTTTTAATTTCATCGATTTTTCTTATGTTTTTTCCACATATTAATAAGTCGTCTACGAATAGAATTAAATATATAACATCATCGCTCTCATACTTCATATACAGACAATAATCGCTCTTACTTCTTTGAAATCCTAATTTTTTCATATATTCGTCGAAACATTCATACCAAGCTCTTGAACTTTCACGCAATCCATATAACGCTTTTGATAATTTGCATACTTTCCCGCTTTTATCGTCGTAACCTATAGGTTGTTTTACAAATACTTCCGATTTTATAGTTCCGTTTAAGAAAGCTGTTTCTACATACATTTGCATAATCGTCAAACCATATTGACAACAATAAGATAGTAATAACTTCAACGTTTGCATTTTTGCTACTGGAGAGTATAAATCTTCCAGTACTTCTTTTTGTTGGAAGCCTCGAACAACTAGTCGCGCTTTCTTACGATTATCAGATTTATTCGTATATATCCATTTCAAGTCTAATACTTTTTTGTCTTTTGGTTTTTCTACTCATTGCCAGGTCTTATTTTTCATTAAACTATTCATTTCTCGATCCATTGCTTCTTTACATGAACCGCTGTCATCTCCACTTAAAGCTTCTTCATAGGTTTCATAGGACTGTGTGCACTAACTATATTCACATAAATGAAATATGAGCTCGTTTGACCATATCTTTGAGGTTTCTTTCTTTCCCGCCCTGACCTTCTCAAATTACTTTCTGTGTCCTCAAGTTTTTCTTCTGATTCGTTACTTAAATTTCTCTCCTTTTTTATTGCAACCTGCTCGACCTTTTCGTTTACATCCGAATGTTCGTCAAAAACCTTTTCTGTCTCATTGCCTGGTCCATCTTCTCCTCGAAATCCTACTAAATTATCATCTTCACCTATAAATTCTACG
>NW_022884214.1:0-25130 GCF_011952255.1 Bombus vosnesenskii | reverse complement strand
CACAACCGGTAATATTAACTTAGGAGACAGCTGTAAAAGTTAGTCGTGGTGATAATGTAGCATAAAGAATGGCTGTGTCCTGTGTCATCGAACGATCGATAAGCCGCTAGTTATCAATGTCCAAGCTAGATCTATTGTTCAGAAAAGAAACCAAAGGATGGTCGACCACAGAAAACGGTACACTTTCTTCCCTAAAGGCCATTCTGCCAGATGTGGTTAATCGAAGCAGTAGCTCAGATGTAAACTGTCCTCTTCTCTTTACTCTTAGTTAACCAATAGTTGGGCGAATCACCAGAAATTTACAACAGGGGCCCCAATCGGTTACCTGGAAATTCTGGGGCCTGAATACCTGTCTAACGAACACCTGTCTACTTCGATCAGTGTTTGCGTTACCGTTGCTTACCACCAGCCAAAATAAATAATTACGAAGCATGATTTAACACTAACTCTACCAGGCCTGGTCAAAAGGCCGTGTTTCAACATTTAATTTAGAATTGTACAGTCATTGTTGTTTCTTCTCTTCTTCTAACTTTATATAGATTCTTACGCCAACAAAAATTGAGAAATTGATTAGTCGGATAATATAAGAATTTACATAAAGTTGGAGCTAGCGTTAAGATAATAAATTCGCACTCTTATAAACCGATTTAGAGAATACTGCTCCCACTATAGTAAAATGAAATATACTATAAATAGACGAAGAATTTCATATGTTGCTTAAAAACGTTTCTCGCAAAGAACCAATCTTTAATCTAAATATATATATATCCAACCTCCGGAATATACTCTGCCCGTTCCCAAATCTCATTCTATGCTAATTTGATTATCTGAAATCGCAGTGCACGAGTTTCAAGATCGACAGCTAATTTCGTCCGTGTCCAATCTTCATTATTCTCTTCTTCTCTGTTATTTGTTCTCGAAACAAAAGTTACGATACGTCTCTGTAGTTGCATACATTACAATGTTAACGGCTAGTTCTCCAACATTTCGAACAGCTTGAACAAATCTCGTTCCAATGGCCTGCCAATCAAGCCTAGTTGTGGAATAACGCAACACGCACAATATCAGCCGCATCTTCGTAGTTTGGTACATTAAAATAGTCAGTGGAATATAGTGGCATAAATTTGACTGCGAAATCCTGGGACACTCTATATAAGGAAAGGACCCTATCAAGGGAAGAACAAGATTCGAGTAAAACCTGATCGAACAGTAATATTCGTTGGAAAAACTTGTTAGATGGTAATATTTGCAGGAAAACATCGTCGCACAATTACGGTCACAAGGGAGACATGGTCACACGGTAACATTCGCAAGAAACTTTAATATGCCAATCACGCACAACGTCTGGATGCTTTAAGAAACAATGATCTTTCTATCTGCCGAAGAGCACACGACATTTTCCCACATTTTCCCATGGCGAATCAAACTCGCCACGCGATAAAAGACCCGCCACTGGCCAAAAAACTGAGCGAAAGAAAAAGGACGGAATTAAAGAACCGAAGAGAAAACTCAAAACGGCGTGTCCGTTGAGGGTAATCACAGTGTTACGACCGTTCGCGGAGAGACGCGGTCGCGAGGAAAACGCGTCAGCGAGAGGCGTAAATTCTCGCTCCGATTCGGTGAATCGACGCCGCGAAGTAGTCGTTCCCCTGTTTCGGTTAAGATAACAGAGGTGGTTAAATGAATATGACACAGCAGAGTAAGTTATATTTCACCGTTTATTCCAACAACTTATAACGAAGACAGTTACGCTGGTGCGTATGTACGAGATGAGTGAGTGACTGATCTACGGGTGTGTATACCCGGTTGAAGGATGTTGACCGTTCGAAGGATGTAAAATCAGTACTGTCTTGGGAGACGATGCTGTCTCGGAGGAGAGCTAAGGATGGGTGTGTCTAGCGCACCGGACCATCGGATTTGTTGGTGACGATTTTAGTTAGGAGAGTGAGGGAATAGGCTTCGTTGTTAATTGGTCACACGAAGGGTCTTAACCGCCCTCGAGAGAAAGTGGTGAGTGGGAGGAAAGTTGCAGCGTACGTGAGAAAAACTAACTTTCCCTTGTCACGCCGTGGTAGACAATAGTCTTTGGAAATTCTTCGGAAACAGACGTTTGTTTGGTTTGAAGGACCTTTACTAGGAAATCTATGAGATTTATGGAAGGTACTTGAGACTGTTGAGGGTACGCAGTGAGTATCCGAAGACATCTGGTTGCCACCTTGCCCGCGGTGTGTGGCCTCGGCTAGGTAGAGTGTTACGCGACGTAACACACAGTGATTTGGCCGACGATTTCGGCCAATCTGCATAACTTAACGCGCGTTTCCATTCGCTAGTAATTAGAGTCGGCGATGCTTACTTTGTCTCGGTCGGCAACGAAAAAGATAAAAAAGAAATCCGATTGACCAACGATAAGGGAACTCCCGAGCAGAAACCACAGATCCCATCTCGAGGAGTATGTATCGTCTTTAACGAGCCTTATTTTCGCTTTCGAGTTGCGTGTCACGGGAGGCGAGCATATCTATATTCCCTTTGTAACTTGATCTGCACTGCACTGTGTGTATTCGATAATATTTTTCGCAAACGTGCGCGCTGAATTTGCTGGGAGAATTATTAGGTAAAACGGAGAATATTGCAATTTCTACACAAAGGGCGTGTCACGATCTTTCAGCTTGGTCACAAATTAATATAGCGTAGTCTATATAAAAAAATCTTAGTAATAAAATTATTATACGATTTCCTGCGTGCACGACGCTCGAGGAATAAACGAAAGTGTAATTTTCATTTTCAAGGTTCGCGTCACGAAACATACGCATTTACGGATACATCTCACCACACAGTATCGTATTGTGATTGCAGACACGTGTTTGATCAGCAAAAACGGGACACGCGGTCGGTGAACGCTTGCACGTCAAGTACAGGATGTGAATTTTGGCGTTTCGTCCTCCAGGCCGCGTGAGAAGAAACACTAGACAGGCCTCTGATATATCGCACGGGATACGGGACACTGCGTTTGTTCCAGACGCACACAGATAGGCCACGCATGGACAAATGAGAACTTATATTCCGGCACAAGGATAATGATTGAGGATAGCGTCGCCAGATTATAGAAATTAATGGTAATCATCGTTCGACCGCGAATCCCGCGAATACCCAGCTACCAGGAAAATGCTTATTTTTCTTTTCTTTATCAATACCTAAGTAAGTTTGAAAAGTTACATGTACAACAGCAACAATGTAAATATGGATGTTGTTGACATTTAGGAGGGAAAATGTCGATGACTATGAGAGTCCTTTTTCCATCATATGTATAGTTCGGATTAAAGGATATTTGTATCTCAACGTTTATTTGCACTTTTAGAAGTTTCTCTTTGTGTATTTTGATTGACTTCCGAATTTTCAAAGATAACAGTATCTTAAGGATACAAACTTTAAACGTATATATTTTTCACACCCTGTTCGACCTTCGGGTTGAGTAAAGTACGGATTATGTACAAAGGAATTTAAAGCGTTATAAATCACAGATTTACCCAGCGTGGCATAAAACGAAAACTCTACTCACCAATGTCCTTGATACGAAGTCTTGACGAGTTTCACAGTGAAGAGGAACTGTATAGCGCACATGAGGGGACAGCAGAGGTTTAGGGAGAGGGCGAGTGCGCACAGCGCTAACGTCACCTCGTAGACAATCGTATACTCTTCCGGGCTGATCAGGCTACTCGGCGTCACTGTTAACGGTGAGATCTTCAGCAAGAAGATCAACGAGAGTAGCGCCAGTAACAACGACACTAGACACAATAAACCCAAACTGGTCAACGTCTCTTTCGCGCTAACTTCGTGGTCCTTGTGATTCCTTGACAGGGACGACGACCAGGAAGCGTTCAAGGGGTACGCCGTGGAACCGGGACCGGTTAACTGTCCCCCGGTAGTCGTACCCTGAAGAGCAGGTGCAGGCGACGGTGTCGCCTGACTGGGTAATCTGGACAGTCTCGAGATATCAAAGCCTCCATTCGCTTTAGGTCTGCTGTCCTGGTGCAGCGGCGCCGGGGATATCACCCCCAACGTAGTCGACAGATTATTATTATTGTTATTGTTATTCCCACCGGCAACAGGACTGACGCTGTTCACAGAATGCTTCGACGTGGACAACGTGGACAGATTAAGAGCGTGCGAGTGATTCAATCGTTGAGAAAGATTGATCACGCTCAACTGAGAATGATTCAAAGGGTGTCTGTGAGTGGAAGATGGCGTGGTGGCAGCCTGATGCACGTTGGCTCTTTGATGGACCACCGAGTCGTAAACGTCGACTCCGCATTCTTGGCTTCCCCCTGTCGTTCCACGAACGTTGCTGTTTTGGTTGTAATGATGGTGTTGCTGTTGATCCTGTTGGTGACCAGAATGATGGTGGTGGTGGTGGTGGCCGCCGTGCAGCGAGCCCGAGCTCGCCTGGTAGTCATTGTGCTGGTGCCTGGAGCCCGCTGACGACGGTTGCCCCGTCAGGATATGCTTCAGCATTACTCGACGCTGGAATGCCTGAGGAAGACTGCGCTTCTTCCTGCTCCTCTACATGACGCTACGCGGGACTCGCTTCTGAGCACGTCTTTCTCGTTGGAGGTTTCTTCTTTCTTTTCTTTCCCAGTAGAATTTTTACACAATTCTTTCTCTCTTTTATCATTAAATTACCTTTAATTCTTAACGACCTTTAATCTTTGTCTCTTCTTTCCAATATATATATTTTTGTTTACTTTTCTCCGTAGCGAATTTTGTCTTTCTGACGCGGGATTAGGTTCCTGGACTTAGGGAGTTGCTACACGCCAGCTCCACCATGGCGACGGCATTCACTAGGCAGCCTACATAGCTACCTTTCAGCTCACGCTTCGGGATACTTTTTTCGCTGAGATTCTCCGCGATGAGGCATGAAAGCAGAGACCACCGTCTGCGGAGGCATGATTATTCTATTGTTCCTTTTAACGAGTAATCGTTGTACTCGAGTCCTCTTACTAAACCGTAAGTACAAAAGACTATTATACTTAGATAGGTACTTGGTCTCAAGAACCAACTTATTTTGGTCTTTCGATTAAGTTCTTAATTAAATGCTCAATTAGATATTCATAAATATATCTTCATAATATTTCCCTCATCTATTTCTTTGACATTCTAGTAACCTCGTTAAGACGTCCGCCACTTCAACTTCTATCTACAAGTGGCCAAAACTGAAGCTGACCTTCTTCATGGAGAAACATGCCGGAAATGGCATCCGCACGTGTGAATAATTATACTCAGTGTCCAGGTAGTTCTTTCGATCATCCGATAGAAGTTGTTTCTGTTTTTCAGAGTTCGTTCACGCCTCCAGAATGTAAAAATATCCAAGGAAGTACCATTAGGAAGCAATGAAATTCAGAGCTTCTGTGGTTATTCCTTTTCTGATTGTTTCTTTTCTTTGCCCAAAATGGATGATTTCTATATCAAATTGTTTATTCGTATTTTTTTTTAATATTCCTTGAGATTTTCATTCAACTCGATTTCGAATTTTTTACCACCCGATCTTCTGGTTGACGTCGTTAAGAAAGAGGAACGAGTGCACAGGAAGCATGGTCGGCGTGAGCATGATTAGATCCGGTCTGCCCGATGACCTTGCCAGTGATAATAGCGGTTCGTTAAGGTGGTTGCAGTCTTGGTTTGCTTCTGTTTCGATTTCCAGCGAACTCGTCAGCCGGCATGGCTTCCGAGATGCTCCCCCGGAAACAAGTCGAAGGGAAATAATTAATGGACTCTCTGTTCGATTGTACGTGGATGACAAGCTGACCGTAAAAAGAAATATACAAATACGATTAGAAAATATAATCCGAACCCCTTTCGGTTTGATCTGAAGGTTTCTTTTTCTAGATGGAACCAAAGATTCTTATCTGGTTTATGGTGAGCTAAGGAACTCTTTGAAAACAGCATTTATAACTTTCGAAAAAGAGACAGGTACTGAGTACTTCTTGCGCGAACAATTGAATAATTAATTCGTTCTCTAAATATCCTTATCTGTTGTTCCTAAAATACATAATGATTGGAAGCTTCTTACGGGAAGCGCAATCAGCCGCTGATATCATTGAAGTCGAAACGCCATTAAAACCATATTACGATTCGCATGCGACATGCTCCATTCATGAAAACACAAAAGCAATAAACAAGTACAAATCAACGAAATAAATCCTCCGAGAACGAGACGTTACAGGAATTATACCATTGCGAGGATACAAAAGACTTGCTCATGAGCTACTTCCTTCAAGTAGTCGAGCGGTGTATTTTCCGGTCGTTAACTTCCATATAATGGGATATTAAAGAGTACGGATACAACGCTGCTATTTTTCAACTGTTCATTATCAAATTACGCAGCGGGAATCGTTGCAACGACAAAACTGTAACGACTCGTACCTGCGTATCTTCCATTTAGCTGCGGTAAACGCTGACTTGTCTGCATTTTTTTTTCACTTCCTCGTTACGGAAACCAAGAAAAGTGATTCACAATACAGTTTCTAACTGTACTTCTCGCGATTCTTTCTTAGAAACAAGCAATTGCTTCTTTTCAATTTCCTAAATCTATAATAAAACAGTCCATTCCTGGAATAGAAATTAACTTTAAAACTTTAGGCGCATACATTGTACGTATCGTATGTATGTATTTTGATTTGAAAAGAAACGCGGCAAACGCCTTTGAAAAGACGTTAGGTTTTCAACGCCTTAACTAACTTAATTCCAGTGAGTTGTAAATCTGCTGCATCTCCAACATCTGAATATCAATCTTTTACAATGACTTGCTCTCCAATTTATTAAAATTACATCTCTCCCGTTGCACCGACCTTCTTTAAAGGTTCCCGCGGCAGGTTGAACCCGCATCACGTATCTTCCCTCTGCCTTCCACCCCCTGTTCCCTTTCTCTTTCTATCGGACGGGAAGAGCGGGAACGCTTAAAACGCGCGAATCACGCGAGCGCCTCACGATTTGCGAAACATCACGCGAAAATCACCGATCCGATCTCCGTGCGCGCGGTGCACCGT
Source organism: Bombus vosnesenskii (assembly GCF_011952255.1). Taxonomy (NCBI): domain Eukaryota; kingdom Metazoa; phylum Arthropoda; class Insecta; order Hymenoptera; family Apidae; genus Bombus; species Bombus vosnesenskii. Next base: position 18,090 of record NW_022884214.1, on the reverse strand, counting down.
GGGGGTAACGATTAAATCGACAGGATATACTTTATTGGCTATTCCGTTATTACAGGCTGTAGTTGGCGGGGAAATAGTCACTATGGATCGATGAACTCCATTGTAACAACGCACCTTCGAATTGCATCGGAAACGCTTCTGTATTGCGTCCACCGTATAACCTATCATCGTCTGTTTAGGGTAAATCAGTGGATCGGAAGTTACGTTTCTATGTTTCTCGCCTGTCAGTATAACACTGTGCAAGAGATACAGCAAGATCCTAAAATCATTCGAGTACAAGTAGCGTAAAATGGTCGTTTAAATTTCAATAAATTAACTATTCATACGTTAATTGTACGCGGTCAGGATTAAGGGATACGGCGATGGAGAAGATTTTGTTAGCTAGATGTTGAGTAAATAATCGAAGATGATAATTTTATAAATGTTTCGTATTTATGATGATGGAAAAGATTTAATTTGAGTTACGTTACGTTTGAATAAGATAGACTTTTCCAAGAGTGGAGGATTTGTAGAGATAGTGGACGTAATAGTAGTATGATTTAATACTTGATGTGTCTTTTTTTTCTTTGACATATAGGTCACTGTGGGGAGTAATATTGATCTAGATATAACTATCTTTTCTGAGAAGTACGTATATGCTTATGGGAACTATGTTTGGTTAATCAATAGAGCCATTCTTTTGAGAAATTGAATCTAGAAGAATTCGACGATACTTTGCCTTGTTTCAATAGTACATCATTTTAAAGAAACGCCTGCGATTATAGTATATAATTGCACATAGGTATATGCAAAATTGCATTTTCAAATAATTAAATCAAAAATATAGATAATGTTAAAGATCTTTCCTTTTTAATCAAATTCGTCCAACAACCCCATTCTCGTCAAACATAAAATGAACGGTGCCTTTCTCAAAGAAACAAGAAGAAAATTGCTGTCGTTCTAAAGTTCTTCTCCATTGCTAAACTACCGTTCGTGTTTCTAGTTACACTCCAATTATTCGATTGTAAGAACCCAAGCAATCCCTCCATCCAAGGACTAGATATAGTTTCTCGAGTAGTTCTCTTCAATACCGTTGTATCGATGAACTCTTTTTGAATAAAGTTCACATTTATAAAGCAAATACAATAAAATACGACAGGACAATTGTAATCGATAAATAACATTTTATTAGGATATTATAAGAAGCTAAGATATCGAGTTCTAGTTGTGAATATCAAGCGCTCGTCGTTAGAGGAGATTACCAATATTTTCTTCCTTAACAATATTAATTACGAAGTTTCGATACCGTTTATGACATTAAGATCTCTTGATAAAGTTGTATCGTTAAAATCTTACTGTTCCTAGGGAAATATATAGTTAATATATATAGTTAAATATATATAGTTAAAACCGGAATATATATAGTTAAAACTTCCAGAGGAGCATCTCGCAGACAAATTATTGATTGTTAGTGTCGATTGACTGTAATCGATATTTGGTGCGTGAAGTTGTATGTTTCGTGAACCTGCGTTGATGCAGGGATTCTGTTGCAAATCATAAACTAAAGAGCCACCGGTCAAGGTGAAAGAGGTTCAATAAATCCAGTGTTAGTGTAATTTGACACTTTATGTGCACCGGGTGTATGCAAACAGAGTATGATGTTCTGAACACCACGGTTGTAAGATTTTATTGAGACCCCAGTATTGTATCCGCACGGTGTGACCCTCTGTTGATGATTGCCCTCTCCACCAGCCGTTTAGTCTCATCTGTCTATCGTGCCTTACCGGCCAGGGGGTTTCCCTAACATCTGAGATATCAGATTTGCAGCTCGGAGAGGACAGATTATTCGGAATATCCCAAAGAAGGGCAAGGTACTGGCCGAGCCCCAAATCACTTACATAGAATTACTTACATAGAATTACTTACATAGAACAATCACTTACATAGAATTTTTTTTCTTTTCTTTTCTTTTCTTTTCTTTTTTATTTTCTTGTTGAAATTATAATTAATTCTCACGTCGAGAATTTTCAGTTACTTTACTTAGTATTATGCAGTGTTAGCTGATAATAATAAGTTAAGACTTATTATAGATAAATATAATTTACTCACATAGAATAAATTCATTTAATTAATTATGAGATTAATTCACTTACATAATTATGACATACAAGTAAATTTTATAACCTCAAATTTTTAAATGTTATACTTTGAATCTGTTCTTACATTTAATTTTAATTTTAATTTAAAAAAAATCCTTACAGCCAGTGCCTCTAAAATATTCGATAAAAATTCTGATGAAACATTAATTGAAACATCTAAACGCAACAGAGAATGGATATAATTATACAATTTTCCAATATTTCAACATTCATTCATGTACACCGATTTTTATTATCACATTTGTTTCATATCTGAAGAATATGTATTTGTCGGCATCAAAATATTCTCTGTTTCAATCCTTGGTCATTTTAGATCGAGACTTCAAAATCTTCTTGATTAAAATTCTTAAATTTTTTTAAATGAGAATCATTAATTAGAGGACAAAAAGTTGTTTCAATTATTTGAACATTCTGCTATTCATACAATAACATATTTCATTTTAAATTAAAACGAGAATAAATACTATTGTGTATAAATTTAATAGAACGACACACGTGATTTGTAGTCAACACTGTGACAGTTTGTGCAATTACCTTTTAATCGAGTGGAAACGAGAGCATTTTCAAATTTCTATTAACCAACGGTATTATCAATCAATTTTAACAATGATTGAAGGTTGCAAAATTAAATATAAAATGATTTATTAATAGCATACGTAGTGTTAAATTTGCAAACAAGCAGCGTATCTTTTAAGAATAATAGACACCAGAAAATAAAGATAATATTCTAATTACATTGCAAATTAATGAATAATTTAAGAAATGTATTTTTGTTATATTAATGTATCACAGATTCTAGGTAAAGTATTAATTTAATTTACTTATTACTTAGGAGATTGTATTTGAAATATAATTACAATTTGTAAGGTGTAATCAGCACACCTTTAAGCTAGTAGATATTTGGTAGCAGTTCTCAAGTCTTTGTGCAATATAGCACAATTGAGTTTAACCGAGTTTAATCCCTTTGACCAGCCAGCTTCCAATTTCATTTATGGCATAATCTCCTGACAATTTCATACCCTTCAGAAGAAACACAATGTCCTATTATCGTTTTGTGATCGTTGAATATGATCACTCTAGCGTTTTAATCTCCTTTCTATGTATGATGCGGGTATACCGTTTTCTGTTGTTTTAGATTCAAGTGACGAAAACTTATGAAATGATATTTTAAGTTTAAACTGATCAATTAATTTAATTAATTGATTTATTGTAGCAACAATGGTAAATTGTTTAAATAGAGAAAGAAATTTACAACGAAAAATGTATGAATGTAATATTTGAAATCTAAAATGATAAATTATTATGCGAAAATAATAAAACTCGCAATGTCAGCACATGGTCTCATTAGAACGTGTTTAACGAGCGTAGCGTAGGCGTGAAAATGAAAACGTTGAGGCTCTCGTGGTGTAAAAAGGCTAAATTCCTCATAAAAATACAAGAAATGAGAGAGAACGTTCGCCCTTGAACACATAAAACCAAAAAAAAGAAAAAAAATAGAAAAGGAAAAAAACCACAAATTTTAGTGAAGCTATTTTACTGAAACTTATTATATCATTTAACAGCTATATATAAAACGTTGAATTATTTCCTTTCGCGCAGAGCAATTTTATTTCAAATTTCTAGCTTCAGAATGATAATTACGTATTTGTAATTATCAACAAGCTTTAAAAATATGAAATATTCAGCCAGATGAAATATAGGTAAAGTATTTAGAAGAAAACAGATTGAAATGTTTTATGTAAAACGATTAAATTAAGTGGTTGAGTTTGAAAATTTGACTCGGTTTAATAATTCAATGGAAAAAATATTCGCCCTATGAAAAAAAATTCATGTTCCTGTCGATATATCGGCGAGGTGCTCCTCTACTTTCGACTGCTCTGCAATTCAAATGCAATACTCGAATATACATGGCGAAAGAAATGGAAATTGAGTAATTTAAGGGAACCAATTACTCTCGCGTCGACGTAACTTCAAAATGTTTCACGTGTCGGTGTTTGCGAAATGAAGTTCGTCGTTATCCGATTAACACGCTTGCAGATACGTTCTTTTTGTTGCAAAGTAAATGAACAAATTGTGAACAAATAATGTTTACAATTACATCAAAATTAATGTCCTAAACTTTACCAAGAATTATTAAAAATCCCTGCGTATTGCTTACGTAATGTTGATATTGAGTAGTACCATACATAACCTCAACATTATGATACTTACAAACATCGCTAAACAAGTAGTGCGAACGATGTCGAGTAAGTATTCACTATGTAAAAAGTATTTATAGATAAAAAGTATGGGAAATATAAAACCGAATGTATTTAACTTTTCCAAAATTTTAGCATTCCGCTTGGCGTTGGTACAACTTGAAGTAAATGAAGTAAAACGCAAAAATGTAGAGCGGGCAGTTTCCTACATTTCTAGCGCAAAAGAGCACAATGCTGATATTACAGCTCTTCCTGAATGCTTTAATTCACCATATGGAATACGTAATAATTTGTTTTTTTTTCAATAATTTACTATGTGTGTAACAACTATATAGAAAAAGTAAAAGTAGACAAATTACCTTACCGTTTATACTTCCATAAAGATTGTGAATTGAGTCGAGAATATAGGATTTCCCCATTTTCATGATTATCGTGATTGTTGTATAAATATATTTTTTAAGATACTAATAATTAGGTACTTATAAATTAGTATTATCAATTATTTTGCATTTATAATTCCGCCTCTAGTATAAGCGTTAATTGAAAACTAACTTTATGTTTCAAAAAGTACTAGCAAAGTCGTTGAGTAACAAGCCACTGATGCTAACACAAATAGCATTGTCGTAATTAAATATTTCTAAATATTCATTTTTCATTTTGAACCTGTAGAAACAATTTATTATATATACTATTAGCTAAGTAATTGCATATTTAATTAAGTCGAAATATAAAACTTAGTTATTTTAATAATTTAAAAAATAAAAAATTGACAAACATTTCAATTTAATTTATGGTTGGAACAAAAGACAGTTATTTTTCATTAATTGAAATATTGCAATGCAGAGTACTTTCCAAAATACGCCGAGAGTATTCCTGATGGTGAAACGAGCGTTGCTTCATCGAACGCAGCTAAAGAAAACAACATCTATGTAGTTGGTGGTACGATGCCTGAAATAGAGGGCGATAAATTGTACAATACCTGTACTATTTGGGGTCCCGATGGAACTTTGATAGCAAAACACCGAAAGGTAAGTAATATATTCCTTTATGGCTTTGAATTTGAAAATATTGGGGCGAAGAAAGTGACTCTATCTAGGAATAATTTAGGAATATACATATGTACATACGTATACTATAACCAATTCTATAATTTACGGTTTATAAAATACGTTATGATACGGGAAACGCCCATTTTGTTGTAATGTGTTTGTGTTGTATAAATTTTTCACATACTTAAAATATTATTATACTTATTTTTTCTCCTTTTTAAACATTATTAAATGATAGGATTTTTTAATAAAAGAAAGTGATAAAAACGCTGTCAGTTATTAAATAAAAAATAATTAAAGTTTAGGAGTTGATATTAAACTTTGATATTAAATTACAAAAGTTGCAGCAATAGAATTAGCGACCACATTTTTATGTTATTAGGTACATCTATTCGACATCGACATTCCTAATAAGATTACTTTTCGAGAGAGTGATTCACTCAGTCCTGGTAACTCCTTAACGACGTTCGATGTGAAGGGCTGCAAAATAGGTATTGGCATTTGCTATGATATTAGATTCGAGGAAATGGCACGCATTTATCGGAACAAAGGTACAGTAACTTAATCGATCAATACTTAACTAGCAAAAAATTAAATATCTTTCTTAAATATATTCTATATAAAATTAATATAATCTGTAACTCTGTATAAAAAGAAGCTTAATTTAAAAAACCAGTATATTTGCTGAAAATGAAACAAATAAAAGAATTAAAAGCACAATAAGAGGACTGTCCTCGCATATTCAGAAATGATGGAATGTGAACCGTGCAACTACGAAGTTAATTGGTATTCGGTGGCTTCATATTTCCTGCTTCTCTGGGTTAGGTTGCCAAATGCTGATATATCCAGCGGCATTCAATATGACCACTGGACCACTGCACTGGTCATTACTTCAGCGTTTCAGAGCGAATGATAATCAATTATACGTTGCCTGCATATCACCGGCTCGTGTTCCTTAAGCAAGTTACGTCGCATGGGGACATACACAGTTGACCAATCCCTGGGGAAAGATTCTTTACGATTTGGAAACTCAAGAGAATATGGCAGTCACCGATATCGGTAATTTACAGCTTAAAATTAAAAGCGAGAGATCCATGATGTAATTAATTTTTAGTCTCGTTAATTTATCGATTTAGCCATCTTCCTCTGTATTTGTTGAATTTATTAGTAAGCATTACTTATTACTTCGTATGTTTCTTTTTTCTATCAGATCTAAAAGTTGTTGAGGAAGTAAGGGCTCAGATACCTACATTTTCTCAGAGACGTACAGATTTGTACGACACTGTCTGTAAGAAGGAGTAACTCTACACTAAAACAGAAAATGTTTTTTTATAATATTTCTACTACGATATCCTTTTTTTGTGAATTATTACTAATTTCTTATCATTTGTACTAAATGAATGACTCAATTAAGAAAACCAAAACGTTATAAATAATAATCTGTATATCTTGTGTATCAACATGTAATTGGATATTATAATAATATAGGAATGCTATAATAATATAGGATAATAATATAGGAGAATAATAATATAGAAAAAAATACATGCTTTTAAACACCTTTAATATCGATCACATAAATTGTTATAATTCACAATGATTACGTATACATAAAAGGCCCCTTGATAGTAAAATTTACGATCAAAAGGCAATTACGTATCGTTTAACAACATTTAATTTATAACACCTTTTAAACATTTAGACAGATTAACACATAACACTTCTTATATATAAACATCAATTCGAAGTTATCAGCTTGGAGAAATTGGTCGATTAATACCTGTAGATTGTCTGTCTCGATGAAAGACTTAAAGAGAGCAAAAACATGATAATGCCGCTAATATAATATTCCTTCTTTCTTGTATCTGTCTGCCTCTCAGGTCGTTTTACTAATTACAATAAGTAATTTCGACTTCTTTGCGCTCTCTTTTAACGCATTCGAGACCGAAAGAAATTCATATCAGTCAGTAGGCAAGGGTATAATATACATATTTTATATATAACTTATGTAGTAATGTATATATCATGTTAATTTCATATTTTTTTCAATATAGAATTATATATATATATATATATATATGTATATATAACTGTACATAATACATTATAGAATAACATAGTATATAATTTTATATTTTAAAAATATGAGGCATACTATTTAAGATTGTCATCGATTTAAAATCAAAGTATGAAAAGGATACCCTGGAGAGAGTAAAACACAGAATCATTCTAACTAAACATTCAGATCGTACCGACACCTAGGTATCGTCTTACAATTAAATCTCGGTCTCGAATGGATTAAAATGAAATACATACTTGCAGCTTCAACATCTTCAATATCGAGGAGATTCAAACTTTACAAATAAATGTAAATTGCGATGTAAAACAAAGCGATGTAAAAAGGGAAAAAGGAGGAAAGAAGGAACAGGGAAACAAAGAGAAGAAACGAATTTTTCATTTTCTCTTGCCAGGAATATAAGATGCTAAGTAATCTTCCTAAGTAATCTCCTCCAGCTTTTTCTAGTTTGATCAATAATTATTAGTACATGTTAGGAAAACAAATAGAATTTTTGTTCTCAAGCGAGGTATAATTTAAATTTTGTATGTACACAAAAATGTTAAATATCTGTAATAAACATGGTACAATCAATTTTTTTACATAAAATTATATTGTATAGGCTATTGTTATTTAAACATTTTAAATTGGATGAAGAAAAAAAATGACGCAAATAAAACGTAGGACATTTTAATTAAAGAGACTAATATAGAGATTTATCTACTTAACTGTGATTAAATCATCTCCACTTAACGCTCTACCTCTTCTATTAATTATGCTTCGTTAAACTATGATTACAGAGGATGGGTTTTTTGATAAAATGACATTCTGACAAATATATATAGATCGATATATATAGATATAGATAGACAAATATATAGATTCTTACAACAGTAGTTATGAATGAACAGTAGTTATTGTATCAATTCCGTTCTTCAGAAGCTTCATTTGTGAAAAGACAATTCGCCAGAATATGGATTCACTGTAGTTATAGCTATAGGATTTCAATCTAGTTGACAGACTTGCTTTACGTAGAGAATATCTGTCTCTTGTTCTACCTTATCGCGATTCTCTCCTATACGCTTTGTCGAGCAAAGTAATATTGGCATATATCTCGGCTCTGGTTACAATCATTAGTTTCCGCCTAAACGGTTAGAATCACATAGCTCGCGCTCTACTCTCGTTTATTCAACATTCAGGCCATATGGTCGCATGCGACGAGTTTTATGTTAATTCCGACCGATTACAATACCTTTCTTTCGTTTACAAGGAACGACGAGACTGGCAGTTGCGTGATTTCCAATGCAAAAGCCGCGATATCTGCTCGATAACCTAACCTCAACCGATTTTGTTGTACTATTCTTATGTGGACTTCGTTTGTACCACTTTCGTAACAAAAATAGAATACGTAGAACACAGCATTCCGTTATGCGATATTGTCGATTCCTAACATCCGAAAAATCAGAGATAATTTTTTCCCTACAGTTGTACATTTGTGTGAAAAATTACGAACGTAAAGTTGTTTGGTGCATGCACAGTCCTCCCCTCCCCTGCATTTGCGTGGACATGCTAGAAAGATTCACTTTTCCACGGTGAAACTGTATGTATTATAATTTCATTTTTACAAAGGTCGAACATCCTACTATGCATAAATTTAATATTAATATAAGCAGGTTTCGTGTTAAGTATTACATCTGACGTATAAGCACACGTGTGTACGAGCCTTGGTTTTAAATGTCTTATAGTAGACACCGAAAAGATTATTCAGTTGGATATCTGACTCAACATCAATATTTTACTAGGAGATAACATGTTAAGAACACGTTGGTGGATGGCATGGGAGATGATGAATCAAGACATACTTCTGTGAGATACATAAAATAGTAGACAGAACGTATTTTGGCGCTTGGGGACAGCAACAGCTTTTTTTTTTTTATTTATTTGTTGGAATTACAATCAATTCTCGCGTTGAGAATTTTCAGTAATTTTTCTGGCGTGGCGCAGTGACATGGCTGTTTATTTACAATAAGTTAATACTTATTATAGATAGGTATAATTTATAAGTATTATAAGTAAGTGCATATGCTTAATTTGGATAATTAAATGAATCTAACGTTTAGGTCTAGCGGGTAGTGCCTCTTCAGCCTGCGAATCTGGTCCGTCGTATCGAGTAGTCCAGTGATTAGGGGGTTTCGGTGTTTCTTGACTCTTTTGCTATATCTGTCGCTATATTTTGCTATTTCCTCTTTGGCTGTAGGTATCTTGAGGTCGCGATGGATGGTTTCGTTGGTAACATACCAAGGTGCGTCTATTAAGGCTCTTAGCGTTTTCGATTGGAATCGTTGTAGTATTTCGATGTTGGAGTTACTTGGACAGCAACAGCTGGTGATACTGTCATACACCTCCATTTATAAACTTTCGAAAATCGATGTGACCTTCAAACTTTAGTGTATTCTGTTTCACAGCACAAAATGTTTCCGAAACGTACGTTTATTGTTACAATATACTTGACTAGTGGCTCTGAAATACTATCCTTGAAAAAACAATGGGGAAATTGGAGCAAAAGCAGAAGGAAATAAACAAAGACCTTGTTGGTTCGTAAAAATAAAATATGCTACAGGAAAAACTTTTTCCAACGGATTGAGATGCGACAAGCTTTAAAAGCTATGACGCGAATCGAGCGTTTGTCTACAAGAGCGCATTTTCGGTGGATATATATGTCGGAATGACATTGGGGATAGGGTTGTCGGTGTTTGAGGAGTCTTCATTGAAGGTAGCCATCGTTGCGGTGTAACGAAGATACGATTTATTGACACAGGTATGATTAACACAGGTTTGACAATCTACCACGGCGGTGAGACGTCCGCGACACTAGTGACAGTGGTCTCCGGTTCAATAACGAATCCGCGGCCAACGGGATGACAGATGGGCGTTCTCGCTGAATCTAAGTCTGATTCGTAAAAATAATTGCTGAGCGTAAAGACGTTACTCTTTGGTCGACGGGAGCGCGTAAAAGAATGCCCGTCCCGTCCCGATGATGCCACAGAGGAAAACTATAATGGGGTGTGTCTAAGGACACGAGATCATCGGATTCGTCGAGGAAAGCCTTCGTTTAGGAAGTAAGGGAAATTGACGTTGCTGCTAATTGGTCAATCTCCATATCGGTGGTTAGAAAAAGATGCTAGCCGCCCTCGAGGGACAGTTGCTAGTGGGAGACGCCGCTCGTTGAAAAATATGTCTCCCCTATCTTCCCGTAGTTGGGACAAAGACTGTTTGTCTGTTTGAAGGACTTTAGTTAACTAAACCTTAAGATTTATAACGGGCCCTCGGGCTAGCCGAACATGTACTGCGGAGACGCATCGACATCTGGCAATCATCTTACTCGAAGAATAGGGTCTGCGTGTGGCGAGCCACGGGACAGAAACCGTTGGAATGTTTACTGTCGCGTGTCGCCACGAATATTTCTTTTAAGGAGAGCTATAGAATTACTCCATACCTTTGTTAGGCAAAGCGTTCATCCCTTGACCGCGGCTACGTTGGGCGACAGACTGTCACCTCGAGCCAAAGCTCACCGTCACTAATCTCGAACAATTACAATCGGATTGAATAACTACAATAGTTTAGTTACAGTTATAGTAGACTTTAGATTGCAATGTTGCGGGGCTATCCAAAGGTTCCGGTGTCCTTTCATCTCCGACATATAGATATACATGTATATGTGACGAAATATACTAAAGCAATATTGACCCTTTGTCGCTGAAAGTATCAAACTACAAAACTTCCTTTCAAATTTTCAGAATAAGGAAATCAGGATCATGATAAATAATTGGAACATAATTAAAAATAATATATCTTCTCTATAAGATAATGAATACATTGGTTCATTTAATTTTTATGGATATTCAAACGCTTCTGTGAAATAAAACGTCAAGATTATAGAGTATAAAATTCATAGCTATGAAATAACTAAAACTCTGATGTATTATTAAAAATATACGTTAGGTTGTATGTAGTGATACATACAAAGATTACATGTACAAACCCATAATTAACACAATGCTACCGCAACCATTCTGCAATCTACCTTGCCCAAAACACTCTTCCAGTCACCTCCAAACTCTTCAATTCTCTCCACCTAACCACCCACAAACCATTCACAAACATGCAATTCTCGACAAAAGAAGAACTTATCGTCAGTTGTCCTTAACATCTCGTTCATTCATTTGGTCCCTATCCCCCTATTTCCTCCCACTGCGATGATCGCACTACATTTTTCCACGTCTCTATTCTATTCTCTGGATGATCTGAATTCTCGAGCAGTCGAGTGACGATTGATCTGTACAATTGATCGATTTCTTTTTACTACAGACATGCAGGAAGTTTCGTCTTGGAAAGCGATGTTGCGAGTTCGAGTGCCTGGACCATCTGAAGAACGTTACCGGAACTGGTATAGTTTATGTCGTTGATGATAAGAATTCCTCCACGACTCAGCAACAAGAGCTACTCTGGGTGATGAGCTTAATGGTGCTGTTGCGGCTATTTTAATTTTTCAACAAGGATCCAGATGGCGCCGTTGACGAAATTCTTTCATTATAAACGTCAACGATCAACATCAGCCATCAGGGAACGAAGAAGGTACGCTGTAACGTGTCTGAGTAATTATACCTCGAGGAGTACATACAGTTATGTAATGAAGATTCGTATGTGAGTGTTTGTTTCCTTATTTCTTTTCCCTTTGTTTCATTTGAATGGATTTTTGTACTCAAAGAGCGAGGTAAGATTACGTCAGATACGTTTTTACATATGCTAAAAAAATGGAAAATGATGATGATGAATCAATGACACGTAGAAAATTATAATCTATTGTATTGCTGTTATCTAATGGTGTTGTAGTTGACTGTATGGTGGATGTATCTAATGGTGTTGTAGTTGACTGTATGTTGTTTAATATTGCTATGAAACTCTTCTGATTCATTGTCACTTATACGAAGGATGGAAGTATACGAATTGGGAGAAGTCAGGTTGAGAGATGCAAGATTTATACGCTCGTTCTGTCAGTTATCCCAGTGTCTGTTACGCGATAGAAAATGAACGAACTGAATAATAAATGCATTATCGGCATGAAGATTGCTTGATGTAGGCCACCGCTTTTTTTCTATCCTTCCGATACCATTTTTCTTTTTTTTTTTTTTTTGCGAAACACTTTGCTAGTCGTGAGAAGCAGCAATTCCCTTCTGCGAATCAATTACGGTTCACGAGAAATTGTATTATAGCCTGGAACGTATTCAAATTATCTTCAATTATTCTCGGCTGTTTCCATTTCCATTGGTCTCTTACGTAAGTACTCGTTTGATGTACGTACATAGTGAGACAATAATCGTTAACACCTTTAATGTCTTCAGTATTATAGAATAAGACGCGAAAAGACCTCTTCCTTTGCTGACAGTTATTATACTCGCTGTCATATGTTATCGTTGATTATACATCTTTATTTACAAATTCGTTCCTGTGTATAACGAAACAAAGGAAGAAACGAAAATGATACGTTTCATGACGCATTGTTAAATTATTAATTAACGAGAGTTACATATCTACATGAATGCTTTGAAATGTCAGTTATAATTCATGAAAATGGATACAAGCCATTTTACTATACATAAATAGAATTATAAAGACATGTTACGTACTAATGCTTTTACGAAATATATTTCTGTATACGTTTGACGTTTCTGTATTATTCCTTATGTGCTTTCTGCTCTTGTGTTTAGCTCGTCGGAAGTAAAAATACGTTAAGCGAATCAGCTAATCTATTCGAGCGTTTCAATGGCTCAGTCTTCTCTTATGCAACTATCAAAAGAGAAGATAAGTCTTTGGTTATACAACATTTCATAACGTCCAAAGTAACGGGGCACTAATTAGTTGAAACTTTAAGACAGACCAGATATCAGTCATCGTCCGTAAATACATTTATTACGATCGTTTAAAGTTTAAAGAAACACCGTTATAAAGTCGTAATACGAGACAAAGCGAAGAGAAAGTAAACTGTTGGATATATGACAAAATAATTCTATTTTAAATAAGAGACTGGTCAGCGTGGTTATTTTGTTTACAAAATCAAACGAATTTAATGAATGTAATGGTAAGGAAGTAACTATAAGTGGCTGTTAAACTATTTTTATGCTTGAAAAGTAATTCGCAAAGTAATGTAAAGCACTACTACTGAGTTGTACCTAACCTCTTTCAGAATTTGTTCTTAACCTCTTGCTTCATAACTTCCTTAATTATACTCTTCAGACTTATTGACTACTTCGATGTTGTTACGAACAGAAACTGATAAAATATTAATCTTAAATATAGATTGAAATGAAAGCTTGTCACGTAAATATATATATATATATATATATGTACTACTTACTCAAACTATGGATCACATAACCTATACAAAAAAAAAAAATTATTGTACACTATAAAGCAAGAGGTTAAATCTTTAATCTGTTAAGAATTAAATTTTTTATTGTAACTGCGAAAATTATAAAAGTACCAAGCGAAGCAAGTACGGAATATATGCGGAATATGAATCGCTCAACGAACCAAAGAGCGGCTCAGTGACAAAATTAGTAAAGTAAAGACCACAAATATTACAACATTATATTCTACCACAAAATAATTCTCTATACAAAAAAGGTACACAACGAATCGATTTTTCACAACGATAAGAGTCAACAGAACCAATCAAGACCAGGCGAGACTCTTATAAGACAACGATATCAGAGGGATCAAATCAGCGACTTCAATCTATGTTACAGAGTATAGTTATCAAGAAAAATTGCTCTTTTCATGAAAAGTATGGTAATGATACTCTTATAATACATTGTATATCTGGCAGTCGGATGTGCCCGTGGCCATCGGAAATGTAAAGACGACGCTTTTAGAAAGTGATAGCGCCATCGCGTTTTAAAAACGCGTTAGAAGAAGGTCGGTTTCGCTATCCAAGGCGAATCGAAAAGTGTGCGTGTTGCGAGAATCAGAGTTGATCGAGACGTCGAAGCATAGAGTCGTTAGAATTGAGTTGCGAGTGTTGTCGAGTGTTAGAGTTGCTAGTGAGAGAGAGAGAGAGAGAGAGAGAGAGTTACCAAATAGTTGTCAAGTTATTTGTTGTAAATACGAGCGTTGCATTTAGTTTTCCTGTTAATCAAACATCGTTTCTCTGTCTAACTAATATCTGTATTTTCAATCCATTATTAATATATTCCGATATTACAAGTGGGGGCTCGTCCGGGATTGAATAAGACAGAGAAACGATACGATTTAACGGAGCTATTTCTGCGGGAGTAGAAAAGAATAGAATAAAATGGCAAACGTTGAAGACGAACGATTGTCGGGTGAAGAGGATTTGACGCTGGAGGAGCTGAGGAGTAAGCTCGCACAGATGAATCTGCCTATATCCGGTGCGAGATCAGTGCTGGTTGCCAGGTTGAACAGAGCGTGCAAACCTGGTCGATCTACTCCTAAGGATTCGAAGCGTGGCGAAGAACCAACAAACCAGCGAGATCTAAGAAGCAAGCAGAGAGCCGAACGCAGTCAAGAGGGAGAGGAAGACCTCGAGAAGCTGAGGACGAAAGAGCTGAGAGCGCGTCTCGTTAGCTTGGGGTTGAAGGTAACGGGAAGAAAATCCGAACTACGCGCGCGGCTACAGGCGGCCCTAGAAGGAGACGATGTATCGTCGGAAGAAGAGAGCTCCGACGAAAGTGAAGGCGAGGACGATAAACAAGGCGCGCGAGAATACAGGAGAGGCACGCGAGCGGTGTATCAGGACCGCGATGAGTAGCAGCAGAAGGTATGCGTCGGTTCGATGTTGAGTCTTAAAGACGTGGAGGACTCATTAGAGAAATTCAGCGGGGATGATCTGCTGAGGGTAAATCAGTGGGTGGAAGACTTCGAGGAAATGGCAGAAGTGTGGGGTTGGTCAGACGCCCACATGGTGGCCTATGCTAAGAAATTACTCGCAGGCTCCGCTCAGGCCTTCGTACGACAAAAACGATGCGCGAAGTCCTGGGCAAAGCTAAAAAAGGCGTTGAGGAATGAGTTTGAAAATGTAGTAAGCGACCAACAGATACATGGCGAGTTATCCCATAGAAAGAAGAAAGCAGATGAGAGTCTGCAGCAATATATGTATCACATGTGCGGGATTGCAAAACAAGGAAGGGTTGATACGCAATCCTTGATAGACTACATTATTCAAGGCATTCCCGACGAGGTCGCGAACAAGACTGTGCTATACGGAGCCAGGAATATCGAGCAATTAAAAGAGCGTTTCAGGCGCTACGAAGCGATAAAAAGAGATATGGAGATGAGGACGAAATTTGAGGAGCCGAAGAGTAACAGGGTAAAGCCGGTGGCGAAGCTGTCCGAAACCGAGAGGAACAAGGAACCCGGTCGATCTGGAGATGCGAGGAAGACGCGATGCTACAATTGCGGTGATGCGGAGCACGTGTGTGCGGAGTGTCCGAGCAAGTCGAGAGGACCTAAATGCTTCAAATGTAGGGAGTACGGACACATCGCATCAAGTTGCGACAATTTGGGTGAGCCCTCAAAAAAAGTTTACAGCGTGTTTCGGTCGTTAAAAACAAGGCGTGGTAAGGATGTTAAGATGGAAAATTTCGAATTGAGCGCGTTGATAGACACCGGTAGTGAGCTGACTCTAATGCGAGCAGATCAGCATGTGAAAATCGGAGCGCCCAGATTAAGTCGGGAAATCGTTGGATTTCGCGGTGTCGGTTCCGGAAGGAATTTTACGCTCGGGAAATTTTCGACGAACATTATTATAGACAATGAGTCGTACTGTATAACCATACACGTAGTTCCAGACACAGTGATGCAACATTCGCTTATTATTGGCGCAGACTTTTTGGACACTGTTGAAATAAGTATAAAAGGGGGAGAATCTTTTATTAGTAGAATAAAGGACGAAAATCCCGATGAGTGTCCGGAAGTCCTCAAGATAGATGTAGAGACACAGGCGAGTGAGATAGATTTGTCACACGTTAAGGACATGCAACATAGGCTAAAAAGAGATTTGAAGAGAACCAAAGCATTGCTAAGAGACGCTCAAACGATGCTGGAGAGATCGAAAGGTGACTCGACGGGTAAAGCAGCTTTACGACAGCTGAAGAACCAGTTAGAAGATGCAGAATGCGCTAGAGCAGTTGCAGTTAAAGCGAAACAGGCACTGGAGCAAGAACCGAATGAGACGCAGGCTTCGTTGCAGGAAGTACTGCGGCAACGTTCCGAAGCAGGAGATCGTGTTAATGTAGCTAGTCGCGAACGAACTGAGCTACTGTCGCAATTGGAAGAAAATAAAGAAGAGTTAGCAAAAGTTTTGAAGAAGTATCGGGCAGCTGTGCAGCAAGTGTCGGAGGAACGGAGAATAGTGGCAAGACACGTGGTGATTGGTAAAGTGGACCAAGAGATGGTGTCCTCGTCGGATTCTTGCGGCCAGCAGGAGGACTTAGCGAACATCACGAGGAGGAAGAATCTGGCTAAACAACAGCAACAGGATGTTGTTGATGATATTTGCGAATTTACTGAGAAGGATAGCGTTGCGGGTGTGAGGGTTGTTTCAAGTTTTCGGATAGACTCGAAGAGAGTGAATGCAAGGCGAACGAAAAGACAAGGGAAGTCGCACGTGCGGAATCCCTCCAATAATATCGATATACAGAGGATGTGGATGACGAGGACGACGATGGGATTGTCGAGGACACGATGAACGTGAAGACCTTCGAAAAAGAAGAGATCATAGTCTCGGTAGATGGTAAGTTGTTAACGTCTTCCATGTACGAACCGAGCCTACGAAAATGTCACGATGCTGCCACGACGATCAAAGCCCCTGACAAGAGTGAAATGGGGAAACAAACAACGGAGAGGAAGATAGAGGAAGAGCGAAAGAGGAGCAGTAGCATCGAGGACGAACAGGCCGCGGTGTTCCAAGAGGAACGAGATCAGCTGCGTGCGGACGCAAAGAGACGGATTGAGGAGATCCAAATCCGAAACAAGCGGCGTATAACAGGAGACGCAAGAAGGCGACAGCATACAGGACGGGAGATCTAGTGGCAATCGAGAGGATGCAGAGGGGTCCCGGGCTAAAGCTGCATCCGAAGTTTCTTGGACCGTATCGGGTGATAAAAGTCCTGCGAAATGACCGATACATAGTGCAGCGAGAGGGGTAGCGGGAAGGGCCACGTACAACTTTCACGGCAGCCGATCACATGAAATGGTGGAATGCTGACGATAGTGATGTAAGTGCGAGCGGCGCTGATGAGCACATCTGAGGGCAGATGTGATTGTCAGGAAAGGCCGATTGTAATATCGTAGAATAGCTTTGATTGGAGATCGGCTGAAAATAGAAAAACCGTGTACGTCGTGTTTCTGTGGTTCGTTTACATTTAGGAGTGCCTACGTGACTAAAGGCACGTAGTTGGTAGTTCTTACATAGGTATGAGGGAAACAATAGACAACGTTAGAAGAAGGACGGTTTCGCTATTCAAGGCGAATCGAAAAGTGTGCTTGTTGCGAGAATCAGAGTTGATCGAGACGTCGAAGCATAGAGTCGTTAGAATTGAGTTGCGAGTGTTGTCGAGTGTTAGAGTTGC
>NW_022884213.1:0-18456 GCF_011952255.1 Bombus vosnesenskii | reverse complement strand
GCTTTATAGTGTACAATAATTTTTTTTTGTATAGGTTATGTGATCCATAGTTTGAGTAAGTAGTACATATATATATATTTACGTGACAAGCTTTCATTTCAATCTATATTTAAGATTAATATTTTATCAGTTTCTGTTCGTAACAACATCGAAGTAGTCAATAAGTTTGAAGAGTATAATTAAGGAAATTATGAAGCAAGAGGTTAAGAACAAATTCTGAAAGAGGTTATGTACAACTCAGTAGTACTGCTTTACATTACTTTGCGAATTACTTTTCAAGCATAAAAATAGTTTAACAGCCACTTATAGTTACTTCCTTACCATTACATTCACTAAATTCGTTTGATTTTGTAAACAAAATAACCACGCTGACCAGTCTCTTATTTAAAATAGAATTATTTTGTCATATATCCAACAGTTTACTTTCTCTTCGTAAATATTATTAATAATTTTATCAATTTCGTATACTTCCATCCTTCGTATAAGTGACAATGAATCAGAAGAATTTCATAGCAATATTGAACAACATACAGTCAACTACAACACCACTAGATACATCCACCATACAGTCAACTACAACACCATTAGATAACAGCAATACAATAGATTATAATTTTCTACGTGTCATTGATTCATCATCATCATTTTCCATTTTTTTAGCATATGTAAAAACCATCCAATTTAAAATGTTTAAATAACAATAGCCTATACAATATAATTTTATGTAAAAAAAATTGATTATACCGTGCTTTAAAACCATGCTTTAAAATCGATATTCGCTGAAACAATACATCGCTCTGCGCTTCCAATTTGTTTTCGCACGAAGAATCGGTCCACTCATTGTTACCGTCACCATCTCTACCGTAATCTATATTACTCGAATAAATTCTATATCTTGATTGGAAAATCACATATTTTAACGAACTTCCTTATTTTTTGTTTTTTATGACTTTAATTGGCAATTTCCATAATGTTCTATAACTTGACAATAGACTGATAATATTTCAGGATATATATACATACATCATGTTTTTGAGGATTCTGTAGTAAAATAATTATAGGAAAAATAAACTATTTAAGAAAAAATTACCACCTTCGAGTAATAAATTATAGAAGGTTACCAATGTAATTTAAAACTTAAAAATAATCTATTACACGTAACAAAGAAAAAGATTTCTTCGCAAACGGTAACTCGAAAATTACAGCCATTGCTGTAGAAACATAGTTTTACAGGGAGAAGAATTTCGCTAGAAACTCTCGACGATGTCACATCAAGCGAAAATTCAATAAAGCGATTACTAACCATACTACCAGCGGCAATCGTGTTACGGCAATTCGTAAATAAGTTAGTCTTCTATTTGCAGAAACGTCTCTGGCAATATCGTCACACTCTTGCTTACGTCGGCGCTATCAAATGGTCTTTGGAAGAAAGTTTTCCATTATCTACTTTTGCCCATGGCGTCGTTCCAACAAATGAATTCGAGTTCTGAATCGCTTTGTCTCGTATTACGACCTTATAACGGTGTTTCTTTAAACTTTAAACGATCGTAATAAATGTATTTACGGACGATGACTGATATCTGATCTGTCTTAAAGTTTCAACTAATTAGTGCCCCGTTACTTTGGACGTTATGAAATGTTGTATAACCAAAGACTTATCTTCTCTTTTGGTAGTTGCATAAAAGAAGACTGAGCCATTGAAACGCTCGAATAGATTAGCTGATTCGCTTAACGTATTTTTACTTCCGACGAGCTAAACACAAGAGCAGAAAGCACATAAGGAATAATACAGAAACGTCAAACGTATACAGAAATATATTTCGTAAAAGCATTAGTACGTAACATGTCTTTATAATTCTATTTATGTATAGTAAAATGCTTGTATCCATTTTCATGAATTATAACTGACATTTCAAAGCATTCATGTAGATATGTAACTCTCGTTAATTAATAATTTAACAATGCGTCATGAAACGTATCATTTTCGTTTCTTCCTTTGTTTCGTTATACACAGGAACGAATTTGTAAATAAAGATGTATAATCAACGATAACATATGACAGCGAGGATAATAACTGTCAGCAAGGGAAGAGGTCGGTAAAATGATTGTGGTTGATTTCAGTGTATCGGTAAATAAGCTTTGACAGACGTTGCCGGGGGACTCGGTGTCGGTGCAACCGCGTCGATGAAATGATTGTCAGTAATTTAAAGATAACCCAATTTATTGATCTGTCTCCCCTTCATGGCGTTGTACGTCTCTCTATAAAACATATTCTACCTCGGAGGGCTGGAAAATTTAACTTGGTCTCACTGGACTGGACTGTAAGTAAGAAAATTGAAATGCAAAATCCACGTGTGAGCGCAACGGTTTAGATGGAAAGTTCGATAGGACAATTATGTATATTAGCCTGAAAGAAAGCTCGTGGCTTCGCACGCAACACGTAATTTCCCTCGCTGTAATAATCCTATTACAACGATACGATTTAAAATTTTCCTTAACAGACCTCGCAATGGAATTCTTCATCTACAATTTTTTATTCGGCCTGAAACAAGAGACTTTCGAAGCCTTATAGAGTCTCGCGAATCTAAAAGTCAGGTTTCAACGCATTTTCGCGTCTTATTCTATAATACTGAAGACATTAAAGGTGTTAACGATTATTGTCTCACTATGTACGTACATCAAACGAGTACTTACGTAAGAGACGAATGGAAATGGAAACAGCCGAGAATAAGTGAAGATAATTTGAATACGTTCCAGGCTATAATACAATTTCTCGTGAACCGTAATTGATTCGCAGAAGGGAATTGCTGCTTCTCACGACTAGCAAAGTGTTTCGCAAAAAAAAAAAAAAAAGAAAAGAAAAATGGTATCGGAAGGATAGAAAAAAAGCGGTGGCCTACATCAAGCAATCTTCATGCCGGTAATGCATTTATTATTCAGTTCGTTCATTTTCTATCGCGTAACAGACACTGGGATAACTGACAGAACGAGCGTATAAATCTTGCATCTCTCAACCTGACTTCTCCCGATGGAAAAATATTTACTGGTCTGAAATCGTGCATCGCTAATTAGTAAAAAAGTAATAAGCAAGAAAGCAATTATACTGCCGGATTGGTATTTCTATTTTATTGGAGATTAATTAACCTGAGTAAACCAACAAAAACTTATCGAAAATCAATCGAAATTAAATCACCTTTTCAAACAGGCTATAAATAGCCAACTAATATTTGCAGTAATAAACTTTACTTTCGAATAAAGTATACGCTCTATAAATTGTAAATTGATAATTTCGTTATTATATCATTTTTCTTAGTCTAAACTGAATTCAGTGAAAAGAGCTTTCAATTGAATTACACACCTCATTAGTTTATGAATTATATTCGTTACCATACGTACAAAAGAAGGTTGACTGGTTTAAAAATTCAAAGGGTAGAACCTCCAAGCTCACGATTGGAAACAGATTCAGTTCAATGGTTTAATTTGCCATTTAATTGAATTCTCTGGCAATTTCAGCGAACTGTGGGCTTTAGAAGTGTCCAGCATTCGAAGGCAAGACCTCCTCCATCTTTCTCTTTCTTTCAGTTCCAACCTCAAGTAATTGACCTGTTAATTCGACGCTATATTTACATGCTCGCAAGGGATTCAGACGACTTCATTGCGTTAAATTCGCGATTTAGCAAACACGAATGTCTCAATCAATTTGTAGTTCGAAACAAATAAAAGATAATCAATTTTTCAAAATAACAATCGATATGTTCAATGCATTTGTCGATGCATTTGATCGTTATGTTCATTTAGCATTTTTATAATAAAAGCGTAGAACACATGTACATACACATAATATTCCATGAAATGATTTATACAGAGTCTATTATGAGTCTTGTTTTATCATATTATAAAAGAATGAATTTTTCCCAATAAATGTAACTTCATACAAAATCTTGTTTAAAAAATTCAGTTTTTATTCTCATCAAATTAATTTAATATCGGAATATGTCATTTTAGTCGTTATAAAAATTTTATGTCAAAAAGCGTTCACAGATACATATATAAATAAATGTCCAATCCTATGCATTTATTTAAGCTGAAATCTGAACTTAAATATTTATTAACAATATTCTGACGAATATGTAATGAAAGATAAAAGCAGCTTTATTTTTTTTATAGGATGGCTCATGTTTTTTATTCATTTTATGTTTTTCGTTGTCAGCGCGTAACTACCTATCAGCCGCATGAATGCCAGGTTTTACTACTCAGAAGCGAAGAAGCACAGATGCAAATATACGTTACCTTGCATGGAAAGACGTTAGATACATATAAAAGTCATAACGTAGCTATTTACACATGGGGAATATTTATTTTTGTATGAAATATTTTTGCTTCTGAATTCTCATTATAAATGTACGTCCATTTCCTACGTTAATGTACGTCTCTGCTTTAAAAACCTTCATTTAAATATAACGGTTAACAAAATATTATTAGAGAAATATTAAAACGAGACGCTAAAAGAACATTTTAATAAAGTACAAATGATTATTTGTTCTTTGTTAAATTGCAGCTGTAACTCTAATTTTATTAAATTCAAAATGAGTCATTTATAAACTGAACCGGAATATAAAATTTTATTCCGCAAAAATCATAAAGTTGAAAGTTAGGAACGAATAACAAATGAATAACCTAGTTTCATTAAAAGGCACGTGGTTAAGGTACGCCAATCCGCGTAATAACTTTGACACTCCAATTATTATAAAATATGTATCCTTAAGGGATTTTTTGCGCGAATGCAAAATACTTTTCATACGTGCAACTGAATAAATGGGACGTGATTTTCAATATTTCTTTTTCTAGAATTTATAACAAAGTAACTTTTTCACAAATGTTTTCGCTAACATTTTTACAACGTAAATGTCTTCTTTTGTAATTAATAATTTCAACATTTCTCTGAACAGTTTCGTTGCGATAAAAAAATATATACAAAGCTTATGACGTGCTTGTTTAAAAATATTTATACGGAACAAGACTTTGAATTTGTCAGACCAATCGTTCTAACGAACGAATAAATTAAACGACTCGTAACAAAAAATTATTCTTGTCCATGTTTCTCTTTGTAAAAGTAATTCAAGGCAAGTTAGATGAATCGCTGTGTACCCTATTCGCGTAGCATGTGCTTTAACGACCAGCGTGCAAGCGTTAACGGTGTGCTTTAGTTTCTCTCTGGTTGTGTTAAGTGTTTAAGTAATGAGCATATACTCACTACGGGTGGTTTGCATGAGATCACCTGGCACCACTTCGGCTTCGAATGATAGCAGATGCAGAGACTGCAAACCGCAGGTCCCGGCACAAGCATAAGACCATGTCGAATGGTTTCTCCTTGAAAGTCAGTACAGTTGTCGTCTATAGCATCTGAAGACGATTCTCAGCTTGAATATCTTTGCCATTCGACGGTCGTACGCGCAGTTACGTTAACCGTTTCAACGCCACTCAGCGTGATCATGCTGTACGCGTAGTGTCGTGAACTGTGTCGCGATGTTTGGTTACGATTGTCAATTCACAACGCGCTCGGTTCCGAACGTAGCTTGTCACTAGTCTATCAGAGTTTCCTCTCGTAATTACTTTTCTTTCAAATAATCGTAAACCAAATAAAGAAAAAACTAATGTATAAATTACCTCTTGAATTGGAAAACCAATTACAGAACGTCACACAAACAAAAGGTAAAGCACGAATATTTGGCAACCTTTTGACTCTTTAGTGTAACGTTTCTGATATAGCTGATGAAGTGAAGCGTGAACGCGTTGAACGGTATGTTTCGACAATCCGATACGGATTTTTAAAACATCCCTGATACTGAAACGGCTAATAGCGTTACGAAAACGATCGTGCCAGGAAATTTTTGTTCGGATCCGCAACGGATCCGCATTGCGGCTGCCACAATGCTTCTACGTAGCATTGATGCTTCATCGATGAAGCACGATTGAAATTGGATATTCGATTTCTTACTGGGGAGAGAGTTTTCATATCGTGTTTACTGTTTCACTTCGCAAGTGTGCTTTACAGTATACGTTAGAACTTGAAATCGAGCTATTTGAGTTAAAGTCGCCTGAAGCTTGAAATGACGTTTAAAGGATATAAGAATAATAGAAGGCTAAAATTCAAAAGTGTATATACGTACATATACATTTCAATAAAAATAGCAGATAATCTCAAGTAAAAAGAGTAGATTCGCGCTAGTAAAATAGTTTCAAAATACTTGTGAAAAGTCAAACGACTTGACTAATTAAAAATGGATGTAAGAGCTTAAAGGACAAAGGCTTATAAGAGTATCAATTAAGTAACAAATTCACAGTGACAAAGAGGTTTCCAGTCGATCGAATTCAAATAAATCGGCTAATTTGAACGAAACTTTAAATGCACGAGAAGCGACACTCATCCTCAAGGACTACGAAAGTTCTACTGGGATGAATGAAAACTTTTGTCTGACCCGGTGTGTATACACAAGATGCGCGAATCTCGAGTACAGCTTGCATTAATTAAAGTAATTGGTTGGTTTGATCAAATTAATCGGTTTAAGCAAATCACTTTGAGTCCAATTACCGGATGTCATCGATGCTACGTTGAAATGGCGAACACCATCCAAGTAATTGATGTCCTCTGTAATTATTTGTTAATCATGCGCGGCATCAGAACGATTCGACCTCGTTCCAAAGCAAATCGTTACTAGAGTAGAGACGGGAATTAATAATTCGTGTCAATTGTTCGATCGTGTTCACAAATTCAAATGCGGTTGAGTGGCGGAAACCATTTATAACACGTCCCATACAGCGTAGATCGCACACACGTCTTAGGATGTATTTTTGGTACTTATATATACTCTATATATATTCTTACTCTATATATACTGTAATATCGTAGAACGACGAACGATTGTCGGGTGAAGAGGATTTGACGCTGGAGGAGCTGAGGAGTAAGCTCGCACAGATGAATCCGCCTATATCCGGTGCGAGATCTGTGCTGGTTGCCAGGTCGAACAGAGCGTGCAAACCTGGTCGATCTACTCCTAAGGGTTCGAAGCGCGGCGAAGATCAGAGCTAATTGAGTCGTCGAAGAGTAGAGTCGTGAGAATTGATAGAGTTGTTAGAGAGAGTGTGTGTGTGTGTTAGATTCGTTGTGACGAGAGTGATCAAATAACTGTAAAGTTATTTGATATAGATACGAGTATTGCATTTAGTTTCCGTTAAATATCGTTCTCTGTCCAATTTATATTTGTATATTCAATTTAATATTAATAAATTGTAAGTAATCGAAAAAAAATTTCTATCCTTATTTTCCTTATATCCGATTTAACGGAGCTATTTGTGCGGGAGTAGAAAAAGAATAGAATAAAATGGCGAACGTTGAAGATGTCGTGTAAAATTAAGGTAAAAATAAGGAACTTGTTAATTTCCGAAAAGGAGATTAAGTTCTTTTTATTTTTTACTCAATTTATATAATTTTTTCGGTTCGCGATGATACACTTTCGATACTTGGATTAGTTAAGAATTTTTTTATTAGACTGACTGGATGATTTTGAAGGGAGCATTTATATTCTTCCATTCGTTGGAGTGGGAGAAGGTTTTGTTTATACTTAGCGTAAAATTCGGAGAACGGCTGGAGTGATCGAATGCCACTCAGGCGGCTGAGAACGGGTGCTGACCGGACGGTCACACGCGATAAGGCGTTCGGAATTTCGGTTTGTTATATACAGTTGCTCGAATTTCGTCTGTGACAAAGACCTCGAGAAGCTGAGGACGAAAGAGCTGAGAGCGCGTCTCGGTAGCTTGGGGTTGAAGGTAACGGGAAGAAAATCCGAACTACGCGCGCGGCTACAGGCGGCCCTAGAAGGAGACCATGTATCGTCGGAAGAAGAGAGCTCCGACGAAAGTGAAGGCGAAGACGACAAACAAGGCGCGCGAGAATACAGGAGAGGCACGCGAGCGGTGAATCAGGACCGCGATGAGTATCACCAGAAGGTATGCGTCGGTTCGATGTTGAGTCTTAAAGACGTGGAAGACTCATTAGAGAAATTCAGCGGGGATGATCTGCTGAGTGTAAATCAGTGGGTGAAAGACTTCGAGGAAATGGCAGAAGTGTGGGGTTGGTCGGACGCCCACATGGTGACCTATGCTCAGAAATTACTCGCAGGCTCCGCTCAGGCCTTCGTACGACAAGAGCGATGCGCGAAGTTCTGGGCAAAGCTAAAGAGAGCGTTGAGGAATGAATTTAAAAATGTAGTAAGTGCCCAGCAACATGAGGATGATCTTGAGCAACTGGTTGGATTTAAGAAGCAATTGGAGAAGAAATTAGCTGATGCTTACGAAGAGGTCGAGGAACAACGTCAGGTTGTTAGACAATGGAAACGACGCGTGCAAAGTCTGAATGGCGAGATGCACGACTTGAGACTACTGTTGAAAGAACAAACAGCTAGGAATAATCTTCTGGAAAAGAAACAGCGCAAATTTGATTCAGAAACTCAGAATCTAATGAACGATCTGCGGCAAGAGAAAGCGCAACGTAAAAGATTAGCTAGAGAAAAAGAAATCGCGATCGCGGAGTAGTTTACCATAGAACAGAACCTTAGTGACGCAAGATTGGAAATCGAATTGAAGGAAAAAAGATTGCGGACATTGGGCCAAGAGCTGGAGGAGTTAACATTTGGTAGCAAAACGGAGGAGGAAGTAGCACAGCTGAAGAACCAGTTAGAAGATGCAGAATGCGCTAGAGCAGTTGCAGTGAAACAGGCAAGCGAAAGAGGCACTGGAGCAAGAACTGAATGAGACGCAGGCTTCGTTGCAGGAAGCACTGCGGCAACGTTCCGAAACAGAAAATCGTGTTAATGTAGCTAGTCGCGAACGAACTGAGCTACTGTCGCAATTGCAAGAAAATAAAGAAGAGTTGGCAGAAGTTTTGAAGAAGTATCGGGCAGCTGCGCAGCAAGTGTCGGAGGAACGGAGAATAGTGGCAAGATACGTGGTGATTGGTAAAGTGGACCACGAGATGGTGTCCTCGTCGGATTCTTGCGGCCAGCAGGAGGACTTAGCCAACATCACGAGGAGGAAGAATCTGGCTAAACAACAGCAACAGGATGTTGTTGATGATATTTGCGAATTTACTGAGAAGGATAGCGTTGCGGGTGTGAGGGTTGTTTCAAGTTTTCGGATAGACTCGAAGAGAGTGAATGCAAGGCGAACGAAAAGACAAGGGAAGTCGCACGTGCGGAATCTCTCCAATAATATCGATATACAGAGGATGTGGATGACGAGGACGACGATGGGATTGTCGAGGACACGACGAACGTGAAGACCTTCGAAAAAGAAGAGATCATAGTCTCGGTAGATGGTAAGTTGTTAGCGTCTTCCATGTACGAACCGAGCCTACGAAAATGTCACGACGCTGCCACGACGATTAAAGCCCCTGACAAGAGTGAAACGTGTAAACAAAAAACGGAAAGGGAGATAGAGGAAGAGCGAAAGAAGAGCAATAGCATCGAGGGCGAACAGGCCGTGGTGTTCCAAGAGGAACGAGATCAGTTGCGTACAGACGCAAAGAGACGGATCGAAGAGATCCAAGCCCGAGACAAGTGGACGTATAACAAGAGACGCAAGAAGGCGACAGCATACAGGACGGGAGATCTAGTGGCGATCGAGAGGATGCAGAAGGGTCCCGGGCTAAAGCTGCATCCGAAGTTTCTTGGACCGTATCGGGTGATAAAAGTCCTGCGAAATGACCGATACATAGTGCAGCGAGAGGGGGAGCACGAAGGGCCACGTACAACTTCCACGGCAGCCGATCACATGAAATGGTGGAATGCTGACGATAGTGATGTAAGTGCGAGCGGCGCTGATGAGCGCATCTGAGGGCAGATGTGATTGTCAGGAAAGGCCGATTGTAATATCGTAGAATAGCTTTGATTGGAGATCGGCTGAAATTAGAAAACACCGTGTACGTCGTCTTTCGTGGTTTGTTTACATCCAAGAGCGCCTAGTAACAGTGACGCGAGAAAAGATAAGCAGCGTCAAAACAGAAGTACGGTTCCACATTTCAAGGAGTGGCAATCGAGAGGCCAGAGTATGTGAGCCGAAAAGTGTGTGTGTGTGAGAGGACGAGAGCAAGAGCGAGCACGACCGAACAGGAGTGTATTGGCAAAGATCAGAGCTAATTGAGTCGTCGAAGAGTAGAGTCGTTAGAGGTTTCGAGTCGTCGAAGAGTAGAGTCGTGAGAATTGATAGAGTTGTTAGAGAGAGAGTGTGTGTGTGTTAGATTCGTTGTGACGAGAGTGATCAAATAACTGTAAAGTTATTTGATATAGATATGAGTATTGCATTTAGTTTCCGTTAAATATCGTTCTCTGTCCAATTTACATTTGTATATTCAATTTAATATTAATAAATTGTAAGTAATCGAAAAAAAATTTCTATCCTTATTTTCCGATATTACATATACTTATATGTACTCTATATATATTCTCTATCTTATATATACCATAAAATATTTCGTGAAATCGCGTATTCGTGTCTAATGTCAGGGATTCTCTTTCCATAAGTCTGCGTTTTCTATATTATCTTTCTTCCTTATCAGTAGGCATTCTCACAATTTGTGATTAATACTGCTCGTACAGGAATGTTAGGGTTTTGACGTTGTAAAATTTCACGTGAAATAATAATGCCTATATATTGACTAATTTATCAATTAATTAAATCCGTGTATATCAAGTTTTCTATAATTTAGTACTTTCGTGTAACTACCGAAATTTGATGCAATATAAAACTTGATTAAAACAGCGATTCATTAGGAAACGAGAATAATGATGCAAATATTTTTTGTAGCCATTATATAGGATTTCGATCGCATAATTAATCAGTATCAACTTACCAGTCTTTAACGGAAGGACATAAAGAAGGGCAGGCGGTACACAGACCGCAATCATGATCATTTTCATGTAGATGGTCAGACTGCCGTACATGTTCGTTATTCGTCAAAAGTAGCGATGAGAAGCGTAAAAGAAGTGCACTGGCCAGAAGTATCTGCGACAGAAATCAGAATACACTCGTTTTCGCATGATTGGATCAATTTCGCGTGGGACTAACCTGATTGAACCTAACGCGGGATAATTGTGTTAGGGAAGTGATACATTTACACTGTACATGAGAGTGTGTGTGTAAGGGCCAGAGGGCGTCAAGGCCTTAGTGGAGACAAAAGACTGTTGCCAGATGTTAGAAGAATCTAGGATAGTCGGTTGGCGACAAGCGTCGAAACAGAGGAAGAGAGAACAAAGGCAAGACGAGCAGAGGACGTGGAAACTTTCATCGTCAGTCAAGAACCGGCACGGGCGAGCATGGAAACTCAAGAGCAGGCATATGGACAGCAACGGCGCACGCAGCAAACAGCAGTGAGACGAATGAAATAAGTAAGAACGAAATAGTGTGGCTATTAGATAGCGGTTGTACCGATCACATAATTAATAATATAAATTATTTCAATAAATCTATCGACCTAAAAGAACTGGTAAATATATATTTAGGCGATAATAGACCGATAAAAGCGACAAAAGTTGGGAATGTTATAAGTTATTTTGAAGCATTCGGAAAACAAAATCAATTAAATATGAGGAAAGTATTTTACGCGAAAGAAATGTCCGCAAATTTGATTAGCTTAGGTAAACTAACAGACAATAAGAATACGGTTATTTCCAAACGAAATATTGCGAAAGTAATAGATGAGGATAATATACTTACAGCTGTAGCGTTCAGAGAGAATGGGACATATAGTATAAAAAGTATATTGAAAGGGAAGAAGCACTTGGTAAACAGCGCCGAACGTAGTGGTATGAATAAAAAGGAAAGATGGCATAGGATGCTAGGACACGTAAATTTTAAATATTTAGAGATTTTGGGTAAAGAGCAGCTAGTGACTGGCATACCGAATGAATTTGAAAAGGAACTTTTGAAATGTAGGGTGTGTATAGAAAGCAAAATGCATAACTTACCTTTCAAAAATAATCGAACTAAGGCTAGGGAAATAATGGAACTTATTCATACGGACGTATGTGGTCCCTTCAAGACTACCGGATTCAATGGAGAAAAATATTTCATTTCATTTATCGATGATTATAGTAAAATAGCTAGGATCTATTGTATAAAATCAAAAGATGAGGTCTTTGATTCTTTCGTACAGTTCGTAAATGAAGCCGAAAATTTAACGGACAAGAGGTTAAAAATATTAAGATGCGATAATGGTAAAGAATATTTAAATAATCGAATTTATAAATTTGCTAGGGATAAAGGTATAAGAATAAATAATTACCCAACATACGTACATGAATTAAACGGGACAGCGGAAAGGTATAATAGAACAGTGATGGACATGGCGCGTTGCTCGTTAGCGGAAGCGAAAGTACATAAAAGGTACTGGCCGGAAATAGTTTGTACAGCGGAATAACACCAGCTCAGATAAATGACCCTCTAACTTACCTTTGTCCTCATCGACGTCAGTGATTTTAAAGCTAGTTATAAAGTGCACTTCTCAGCCAGCGTCCACGGCAGTCAATATTATTTAACGGGTCTTAACGCGATGTAAAAAGGGAAAAAGGAGGAAAGAAGGAACAGGGAAGCAAAGAGGAAAAACGAATTTTTCATTTTCTCGAAACTGGATCAAGTTTCAGGCTGCTCGCCAAAGAGTCTGTAGCTAATGAGACAAGATTAGACAAACCACGCTTTAAAATTCCCACAGAACTATAATAATCCTCGAAATCAATACGATTCGTCGATCCATCGCCTGATTAAAAAATGAGATAGGATGAAGCTCACTAGTCGGCCTTTGAACTTTCAATAGTGATTCTCTGTAAATGCTTGAAATTGACGCTTGGATTCTTTCCAGATTAACTAGCTTTGCCCCTCCCTCCCTTTATCTATTTTCTTAGATCGACTTAGACTGCCACAACATATTATCTTTCTTCTTTTCTTTTCTTTTCTTTTCCTTTCTTTTCTTTTCTTTTGATCTTTTAAAGCCCTAAATCGCTGGCTATTTTGTATACTATATATTTTGTACACTCAATTACTCTGTAAGTCATAAGTACATATGTTTTACAACGTTATTTGTCATATTTCAGTTAAACCCCAGAAAAGCCAGAAATATATTTGCAGCGTGTTTTAACTCGTCCCAGGCAAAGATCTCAAAAACGAGTTGCGACACAATTTAAAGCGACAAATAGCACCGCGTGTCTCGTTGTGGTAACACACGGTTCGCCAGCTTTTTAAAAGCGCTCTCCGCTTGCTTTTCCCTCTCTTCCCTGTCTCTTCGTTTTTTCTTAACGAGCAAAACCATTTTCGCGAGGACGAGAGTACGGAAATGACGTACTGGCAATTTTGTTTTGTGATAATACAAGCAGCTCGGTTTCGGATAACGAATCCGTGACCAACGGGAGGACAGGTTCCCTTGCTCTAACTCACACGTGCACCACTCCCTGCTCGTAAGGCACTCGACTTCCTTCACCGATCAGCTCTCTAGCAAGACTGCTCGTCATCCCAACGACGCCACCGAAACAAGACTCCGGTCGAGTGTCTCAGTACACACGATCCTCCGATCGACGTATGATTGCTATCGGTTTGGACTTGCGATTGTTTCGTTATGACTATATTAGGGTCTAGGTTGCAAGGTTAGGGTGTTGTCCTGATGTTCCAGAGGGGCCCCGGCGTCCTTTCGTCTCCGACTCGGCCATCCTGACACTTACACGTCCTCGTGTGTGGCCTGCTGGCTTAGTCTACCCGTCGGGGCTTCCATCACGCAGGCATCGACCCGGCGCTCGTCCTCGGGGCAATGTTTTTCTTCTCGCCGCGATGGACAGCGAGACGCGATGTGTCCCGGCATGTGGCAGTGAAAGCACAACGCTTTTGGTGGTGCAGCCGGTCGGCTTCCCTCCGGGCGTCGGGGGTCCTTCTTCGGTTCCCACTTCGCCCTCTTGCGGCATTCGAATGTCGGATGTCCGTAAATACCGCAGTGGCCACACCTGGTCCAGGGGGCGGGTGACCTGCCTCGTTTGTTTCCGGAGCTCGCTAATGACCTCCCCGGCGGGGGCGTTGGCCACTCCGTGTATAGGAAGGGCTTCATTTCTCTTTGGAATTGTTTCACCGACGTGATGTCACTCGTGAGCGCTAGTCGTTTAAAACGTCCATCGCGCGAGCCCAGCAGATGGAGGGCGGTGGCGGCGAGTACCTCTTCCCTGGTTGAATTTCGCCACTTCGACCCCAGGAGGGTGATGATACGATTTCCGTACGCTCCTGGTGTTTCGCCGTCCCGCGGTAGTTCCTCGGCTACCTTGATTAGCGGCGCGGCTGCTACTTCTTGGCCACCGAAGTGCGCGGCGAATTGTTCCTTAAAATCTGGCCAGGTGAGCTCGTCGCCGTTCATTATCTGCGTAAGCCAA
The DNA here is from genome assembly GCF_011952255.1 of Bombus vosnesenskii. Classification (NCBI taxonomy): domain Eukaryota; kingdom Metazoa; phylum Arthropoda; class Insecta; order Hymenoptera; family Apidae; genus Bombus; species Bombus vosnesenskii. The sequence continues at coordinate 4,000 of NW_022884213.1, read as the reverse complement.
TACGCTGCCGGACCCTCTAGGGCACGGTTTAGGGCAGAATACAGTGCGCTGTTTTCCAGGGGGTGGTCCCTCATGAGCAGGCCGACGGCTGTGCACCAGGCGGCTGGATCTGCGTCCGCGGCTTCGGGGTTGAAGCGCGGTAGCGATACCCAGGTTGCCCGGTGTCCTTTCTTCTTCTTCTTCTACTTCTTCTTCCCTAGCGACCGCTTTAGTGCGCGCACGATACTCTTACGATCCCGTGCCGACAACATATGTTCGGATGCCACTTCTGATGTCGAGTCTGAATCCGAATCCGAGCTCGAGTCACATTCCGAGTCCGAGCTCGAGGCGCCCTCCCGGGCAGGGCTCGCGTGAGATTTGATTCCGTGTTGGAGTTCTCCATCGTCCGGTCGCGGGTGGGGTACCTTTATTGTCGATAGTGACACTAGTGACGAGGGCCTCAGGCTTGATAACGAATCCGTGACCAACGGGAGGACTATCATATAAAAAGCAACAGGATACACGAAATAATATAATTCTGACTAGGACAACATAAACGCAAGAAGTGTTGATATTGAAAAAAAATATTTAATTTTGTATATAAATATTTTCATATTTAAAAAAGTTTCCGGAAGCAGGAAGATTTACAAACAAATAATATCATAAACCGAATGTTTCATGATCCTTTTCTAATTAGAGTGTGTGACAGCATGTGAGAACGTTTCTTAAAAATATGACTTATTGCAATTACTTAATCGCAATTATAAACGATTAAGACCTTCTCACAACGAGGCAATCTATCCAAAGTATAAAACTCGTTATATTTGATGAGAAAACAAATCTCTACTTAGGTTTCATTTCGTTTCATCGCGTTCATAAAAAGTGAATTTGTATGAACACATCGTGCAATTTAGTAATTAGGACCGTTGATCTCGCTGCAACATAGATGGATAGAAAAAGGCCATTTAAAATGATACAACGTCGGGAAGACAATTATGAAAATTATAAATGGAACACAAGATAAAATTGTTTAACATTAATTCTTCTTTTTTTTTCAATCGCGAGTGTTTGCAAACGAAGTTTCAATCTGTTTACAATGATAGCAATGAGAGGAGGATGTCTATGAAAGTTATAAATGCGATATTGAATAACATTTCTGCGAGAGGGTTTGTTTTTCGTTACAAATGTTTTTTAAACGAATCTGCAATCTGTTGGAAACAACGGAACAGTAACGGGACGACTGATAGGGAAATAAAAAAGATCGCGTTTTATTTGAACAGACAAATCTTTGAAATCTATTCGAAAGTCTATTTGAAATGGTACGAGCTCGAAAAGAACGGTGAATACTATAGAAGAAGGATTAATTAAAATTCTTATTAATCTGTACGCTTTGTATATTAAATACCTTGATCGATGCCAAGATAACAAATTATTATACAAAACAGTGAAGTATCCACGTATATTGAGTATTACCATTACTGTAATTTAATTTTTAACCGATCCTGAAAATTCCTTAGAACGTAAAAAGTATAAAATGTTACTGTGCATTTCAAGATTAAATGCACTGTAATTTAGAAACAGTTATGAAGCGGAAACAAATAATTTATTCAGAATAAGAATTCTACGTAATCATGTTAAAAAAAAACGTACTTATAACGCGTTTAAACTCCAAATATGTAAAGACAATAAGGGAAAAGAATTAAACGAAGAATCGTATTTTTTGTAAATTCACACAAGATTTTATCTAAAAAAAAATTAAGATTTTTTGAAGAACGTACAAGACGGAACACGAACAATAAAAATGGGATGTTAAATACAAAAAATAGATTGAAATTTAGATTATGAAATATAAAAAAATGATATTGCATAATTTACAATTATTTTCGATAGCTTACGTCAGTATGTTGGAGTGTAAACTATAAAATATTCAAAAACTGATACCATTCAGACATAATTTAGAAAAACAATAAATTGCGGAAACCGATAGTTAAAACTCGATACGATCGATACTCCAAAGCTCTAATCCTAATAATTACTCAGCAATAATAACCGATAATTCATGTTGATTAATGTTTGAACTCCGTTTTTTTCTGTATGTGTATACAAATTTTGTACAGTTTGATAAAGCGAAATTAAATTATCATCCTTTTGTACTACTTCAAACATTGAGATTTGTCATCTTCAAGGTCGATCACACACAGTTTCAGATTGCGGAGTTGCAAGGGTAATTAATTTTGCAATCGGTTTTCCTTTGATATAGGTGTGCATACAAATAGCCATTGATTGACAATATACCGAAGCAATTCTAGTTTAATTTGAAGTCATCGGTCCTTTGATATTTTTGGAAGAATAGTAAAAGTACAGAGAAAACAAGAAAAAATGGCGTTAACTAAAAGATAGCTCCAATGTATCTCATAAATATTATCTATATATCATTTGTAAGATGGAAGTGACCAAGATATCGAATTATACAAAAATTGTATGTAATGATTAATACTTGAACGTTACTTACATTGATGTACATGAAAATTTGATCTTTTATTAACTAAGTTATTGATCGACAAAATGACTTCCTACATAATTCTCCGCCTGAACTGAAATGCATATTTTTTTTTACGCAAGCCTTATGTGTAGCTAGCAACGAGCAAACAGATTAATTACTTTACACCCGGTCGTATCTTGTTTGCTGTAGGCGAGTTCTCTCGTGTAATCAACGAAGTACTCAACTTTAAAGCGATAACAGAAGAACATTATTGTATCGATAAAAATCATGCTTTTTTCAAAGAAATATGTAACTCGTATTTTTTTTAAAGCAACCCTCATAACGTATTGAATAAAATAATCATACATTTTTTTTTGTTCAACATTTATAAAATACGATATTATCAAGATCACCAAGGAGGTAATCTTCAATTCTTAATGAATATAATAAAAACATAATTAATGATTGTTTGATGGTTTTATTATTATCTCTATAATACAAAAGCATAACATCGTGTCAACAGTTTATATAGTTCGTATGTTTCTGTAGGAATACACAAATAATAGTTCTCTATCACAACGTAATCTAAAGGGGAAACCCTAACTAAATGACAAAAATATCGGTAATAACTGGAACTAATGAATGTTAAAAGCAATCAGTATATTCCATACAAACTTCCATCAACACGATTCGTTCTTCATTCTCTCAACACACTAAGACCGCAATCTTTAAACGTTTATAAAACCATAAGCAATTGTGAAGTTTAGAATTCGCTAACTGGGCGTCTCTCAATCCAATTTTTGATCTTGGGCAGAAGGAGGACCTTTTTCTCCAGCAGCTTCAGATTCTCGTAATTCTCGATCAGATCAGACTTGTACATAAAGTTCAAATAATCGAGCAGAGCAACGAATGTTAAATCAGCCCAAGAGAGAGTACCATCGTAGAAGTAGCCGTCATTTTCCTTCACTTGCTGGTCCAAACGTTCTAAAATGAACGGCAGCGTCTCTTCAGCAGCCTTGCGTTTTGCAGGTTTGACCTTCTCGTCCTCCTCATAGTGGAAGGCGGCAATTTCTGAAAATTTGTTTTCAGTTAAATACTATTCGCTAATGTTATACTAATTTGAATACAGTGTTATGCGAAATTTAAATGATACTGAAGATAGAATTACAATCCTTTTTAATCCTTTGTCTTGTATTGTTGACATACGTGTATCGTTCGATTAAATCAAATATTAAATCGGATTTCAACTAATAAATACCTGAACAGATATGTACTATCTGTTATCAAGATTCTCATAAGATTTATGCAAAACAGCACTGGATATACTCACTATGATGAATATCATGAATAGTATCAACAGTGGCATCAATATGATGATTTGCCCAGTCAGTCTTTCCAGCTAAGTCATATTGTTTGGCTAAGTAACGGCAAATAGCTGTAGACTGAGCAACCTTCCTTCTATCAGCTACGAGCATAGGAAGCTGGCCATAAGGAGTCACTAAAAATATACAACTAATAGAATCAAAGATTCTATCGAAC